>NC_090181.1:26442115-26742115 GCF_024679245.1 Pseudorasbora parva | reverse complement strand
CTGTTTTATAACAACCTGACAAAGGAGGCAGATGCTTTAACTTCTGTAATTAAACTTTTAATGAGAAATTTAGCCACACATTTGCATGTGTGTGTGTGTGTGTATGTGTGTGTCTTTTTGTCTGATTTTTCGTTTTAAGCATGCAGTCCTGAGATGTCTTTGAGCATCTGCAACATGACTGCTAATAACTGAAACTGGGCATGACCCCCTTTATGGCCCAAGGGTGGAAATAATTAACATGGCAGACTTTTGCATGCCAGAAAAATTTCATCAAGAGGCACTCTCAACGTTTTGTCGTCCTGGTTTCTGACTCCGGGACGTGTTCGACTAATTAAGCGAAAATTACAGTGAGGCTGTTACTCGAAGGTCCTTTTGTACCAGAGCATTTCACGCCTTGCATTTTAATTGTAATGCATTATCCATTGACTTACCTCTGTTTGAAGCCCGTGTCTAATTAACTACAGTATATTACAGATGAGGTCACAGACCAATAGCATTATTATCATTATTATTTTTATTATTATTATAGAAGTGAGTTTATGTATGTATGTATTTTTTTATTTAGAGTAAAATGATTCTCATTTGTCTGACAGTGTATAGTTAGCCACATATAGGATGTGATGGACAAAGGGCTTAAAGCATGTTCTCAAGTTGAAAGCAACCGTTCGGTGAGTATAAGTGCTTTTTGTCAGTCTCTCCTGGAAGATCAATATCTAGAGTTCTGGCCTTGTTTGGCAGAACGGCTGGATGCACTATAAGTTGACCTTGGTCTGTACACTGAAACGATGTCCACAGCTACTGTGTTGGCTCATCTCATCACAAACCGAACTAGTTTTAGAGATTTTCTTTGATGAATATCTAGCGGGCTGTAGCTGAAAAGGTTGGCTGTATTAATGAAAATTCCATATGTTTTGCATGATTTGGCATATGGCCCCATTTTTAAGATGGCAGAAAAAGGGCACCTCGTTATTCCATGATGAATCATCAATGAAGAGCCCCTCCCCACCCCAATGAAAGGTTATTTTTACTTGCATAAGAATGATGTGTCTGCATTTGCATTGAAACTCTAATGTGCAACCCTGCAATTCAGAGATACAGTTTGAAACAACAGTGCAATTCTTACTGAGGATAAATTTGTGAATAATTTGTATTGTTTTGGTAATGACAACAGTATCCATTTACAGCCGACAAAGCGGTATAAATGCAAGACTTTCACAGATCATCACAAATTTCCCACAGACAGTCATCTTTTAAGGACAGAAGGCAGAAAATCCTAGACAAAAGGCTGTTCTCTCTTAATCTGTATTCATTTTTGTGTGTGTGTGTGTGTGCTCGCCACTATCGCACTACAGCACACCAAGATTTAATATATTCTTACTCTAGTATCGGTTGTGTTGATGCGCAGTAATCAAATACAATTAGACACGCAGTTCAAATCTGCTTTTGACTTCTCAGTAGTTTTTGGTTACTGCTCCTTTTTGCAACGAGGAGATATCCTGAAATGATTTTAAAGTCATTTGTTTCTCTCAGTTACTGCTGAGTCTCAGCTAAGAACTTTTACAGAATGTATACAAAGCTTAAATTGTTATATAACAATACATATTATTGTTGTTCTGCATCTCATTCGTTTTTGATCTTGACAAACTGTATCTTTGGAAAGATTTAATACTCCAACTTTGATATTTGATCACTTTGTAAAACGTCTCTCAATGGTCTAGACTGAATAACTTTTTTTTAAAATTCATATTTATATAATAATAACGCTGTATATTTAATTAATACAGTGAAGACTCTGCAGGTTTAATTTACATTTGATTATTCAGTTTATATACCTAATATTGTGTTGGTCCCACTTTTGCCGCCAAAACAGTCCTGACCCTTCAAGGCATGGACTCCACTAGACCCCTGAAGCTGGGCTGTGGTATCTGGCATCAAGATGTTAGCAGCAGATCCTTTACGTCCTATATGTTGTGAGGTGGGGCCTCCCACATATCCCACATATGCTTGGATTTAAACTTGGGGAGTTTGGAGGCAAAGTCAACACCTCAAACTTGTGCTCCTCACACCATTCCTGAACAATTTTTGCTTTGTGGCAGGTCGTATTATTCTGCTGAAAGAGGCCACAGCCACTAGGGAATACCGTTTCCATAAAAGGGTGTACATGGTCTGTAACAGTGCTTAGGTAGGGGTACCAGTGGTGTAAGCAAAAAGTGAATGATGGGTGGACCTCTAATAGTGTGGGGTGGCCAGAATAATTTGCATTACCCTTAACTTGAAAGAAAAATCTGATTTAAGAGAGAGAGGAGAGAGATCAGGAGAGAGATCTAACCTGAGTCCTGATAACTATATCATGAAGAGAAATCACATTGTATGAGTCCTGTATCGACAACCTGCCATTGTTAATACAGTGCATGTCGCTTATAGCCTGACAAGCCAGACCCACATCAAGATGTTTGGTCTGGAAACTCACCATTGGCAGGGCTCAATCCGAGGGGCGGGATAAACGGTTGGCTTTTTAAACTCCCTCTTCACGCAACCAACCAGAGTAACAAAGGTGAAGCGTAGCTGGTTGGCAGATTAAACTTTCACCGTATCTGGTCACCAAAACTCTGAACACATCTTCCCTTTTTAAGAATGATTTCAGTGCCGTTCTTTTCTCAAAGAAAAGCTTAACTCCAAGTCTTCCACAGTCGTGGCCAAAGCTGATTCGAAAGACTGTCGTTCGCCAGTTTCCGTGTTTACTAGAAGCACGCAAGCGCAACTTGGCCATCATTATGTAAAGCCCGGCCCACCGACTCTATAAATGATGTGATTGGCCGGAACAGAGTTTGGCTTTTACAGCTCAGAAGAGTATTGAGAGTTGCTAGACGACACTCGCAGCAGATTAGATTTGCTGCCGCTAGGGTGTGTCTAGATTTCTAGGCTTATGTCGCTTATGTACATTTCAGAAAACCACTTGCTTGCAAGTATTGCACAGCCATGCCACGATGGGCACACTCTAAAAAATGCTGGGTTAAAAACAACCCAATTTGGGTTGAAAATGCACCGACCCAACAATTGAGTTGTTTTAACCCAGTGGTTGAGTTGTTTTAACCCAGTGGTTGGGTTAAATGTTGCTTAAGACAACCCAATTGCTGGGTAAGAACAACTCAACCATTGGGTTAAAACAACCCAATTGTTGGGTCGGTGCATTTTCAACCCAACTTGGGTTGTTTTTAACCCAGCATTTTTTAGAGTGCAAGGTTAAAAGCCTACATACCTTATATATCTGATGTCTGTTCTAAACAAGTCGAAGTTGGCTGGGTTTTGAATTGAAGATGTTGACAATTTCATAATATTCTGTTAGTTCACTTTCAAATGAAAAAAAGTGTTATGGCGTCCTGTCATCTTTGTCAAGATGTGTTTCTTTCTTAAATGTGTCATAAATGGCAGTGGTTCTAGAGGTGCAAAAGGTGCTGCTAGTTGGAACCGAATCCGGATATTGCTGCAAAGAAGAACATATAACTACTAGCGTGACTTAACCGAAGAGACAAATTAACATTTGTTTTATTATTATTAGAATAGAGCTCTAATGCATGATAAAATAAATCACATTTAAAATTGTGGTTCTGACAGGATGGGTAAGCTTTCAATCTCAATGGGCCCAGGCCCACCTGTAGCTATAAGTTAGTGGGTACGTGTCAAAGTAACGTACATGGATGGCAGGATTCAAGGTTTCCTAGCAGAACGTTACCCAAAGCATCACATCGCCTCTGCCAGCATGCCTTCTTCCCACAGTTCATCCTGGTCCCATGTGTTCCCCAGGTAAGCGACACAAACGCACCGCACCCGGCCATCCACGTGAAAAGAAAACGTGATTAATCAGACCAGGTCACCATCTTTTATTGCTCTTCGTATTCTGACACCTTTCTATCAGAACCAGCATTAACCTCTTGAGAAATTTGAGCTGCAGTATCTGGTCTGTTTGATTGGACCAGACGGGCCAGCCTTCACTCCCCACGTGCTTCACTCCCCATCAGTGAGCCTTGGCCGTCCATGACCCTGTAGTAAAATTATTCAAAGAAATATGTTGTTGTTGTTGTTGTTATTATTATTATTACTACCCTAGTAGCTATGCTTCAGGCAGACCTTGAATGAGTATGTGCCCCACATTGGCTATCCTACACTGCAATAAGTGTCCTTCCATCTACTGTAACAGCTCTTTATCAGCACGTTTTATCAGAATTTTTAACTATCACATTTGAGAGCTGTTGAGTTTTGCAATGAGGACCAGCAGAACAAGCTACGTTGCACCTACACACCTCCAGCTCTCTTTCCTGATATCTCCCTCAAACACATGTTCCCTCTGAGCCTTAACATAGACCATGTGAAATTTGGTGGGGAAAAAGTGTTAAAATACATCAACAGGAAGGCAGCATTCGAAAGGTAAAGTTGAGTTGCTCTGTCTCAGCAGTACAGTCTAGCCCTAAAGTGCTTGAACGACTGTGTCAGAACTCTCGTAGGATTTAAATGTGAAATGAATAAGAAGCTAAGGAGGAATAATGTCATCTTGGCTCTCTGGCAGTGCAGATGGAAAGTCTGTCCTGAGAAAATGTTGGTGGTTCAGGTCAGAAATTACTGTCTGAGTGCATTTCCATCAGACAGCCACATTGAGTCTCATGGAGTGTTACCTCAGTCGTGGCTCGTTGTCTATCATTTGTCAGTCATCTGCTGGTTTTACATGCTATGTGAGCAAGTTTAGCTTGCTTCTACAAGTCTCTGATCGCTTTTATTGGGACTCGTGTTTCACAAGACTTGCAACCAAGCCCTTTGTATCGCAGTACTGTATCAGTTGAGGAACCGAGCAAGTTTACTAGATCAGAAAACCATATATATGGAGCTTTTTATATGATGCAAATACAATTAATGCACTATGGTAAAAAGTGTTTTGATGTTATAACAAATTACATGAAATTAAGTATTTATCATCGGAGGGATTTTTCCCTCGCCACCTGTAACAAATCCTTCCCAAAATATCAAAATTACTCAAAACCCTACATTATTTTTTGTCCTTTAATTGGTGTGGTGTTTAAAATGTAAGTTCAAGCTTGTTTTTTTGTTTTTTAAGCTCTATTACCTCAAACAGACAGTTATGGTTAACAGGATTACAACTCTTTAGTGCTTTTTAAATGTTTAGAACAGTACATTGCTGTCAAGACAAGAAACATTTCATAGTAATTTTAAAGTTATAAATCATTTTCATTCATATAAACTGGCGTGAGTGCGCAGCAAGGCTGAACGCGTTGGCATAGCATTGTGATACTTCCTGCCTGTGTGTCCTATGAAGGACGTCTCGTTTAATTCGGATTGAGGACACTCTGTATTAGGGGTGACCCCGAATAGTCGAAGATTCGATGCATCGATATGTGGAGCCTGATTCGACCACCGATCTTACTGTCGAATCTTTTCGGGTGTTATGAAACATGGATCATACCATTTTGGCAATATGGGAGGTGCTCAATATTACAATATGGGAGGTGCTCAATATTACAATATGGGAGGTGCTCAATATTACAATATGGGAGGTGCTCAATATTACAATATGGGGGTGCTCAATAATAAGACGTGTCGCGGCGCTGAGCTGAGCATCCGGTGTGCGACCTCTTTAAGGGCGCTGAGCTTCGCACTTTAAAATTCGAACACGTTCAATGAGTGTACACACACCGGCGGCAGCATCCAGCGCCTGTCTGCGGCCACTCAGGAAGTTGTTTAAAATCCTGCCGCACCACAGAGCGCTTTTTCAAGGTTTTATATTCAATTTATATTATATTTCACTCAAATCGTCAATGTACATACTGATTTAACCCTGTGCTACAAGATACACTCATCGTGCAGCTCTTCTGTCAGTCAATTCAAAATTGGGCTTGCGTGTATATAATGTGCGCGGTGTGAGATCCTGAGGCGCAGGGCTGAGCTTATCGTCCTTCACCCCCTTTAGGCACAATCGGCTTAAGAACGTGCATATAAACGCACTCAAAGTGTTCTTTTCCTCTCTAGGCAGGTATTTTTTTAAGTTTATTTATCAAAATGTTCTTTTATATATTTGTGTGAGGTTCTGTATTTCGATCGCGGCTTTAACATGTTATGAGAAAATGGTTTATGAATGATTATCCACCACATTACCTTTTAGGCTATTTAAAGCTAAATAAGAAAGCCATTGTCAGTTCGTTTGTCAGTTGGCAGGTAGTTTTGGTCGCTTTATTAAAAGTTATTGCTGTGTGCAGTGTGTAAAGGAAAATAAAAATAGTTTTACCCTTCTGCTGACAAGTGTCGTGCCCCTCCCAACCCATTCACACACATAGATGATTGGACTATCGGCCCTCCATAGAGAGATTCGACAATTCTGATTCGATTGTCTAAATCCTTAGTGGAGGACAGCCCTACTCCGTATACTGCATCCTACACAGGACGGGTCCTCCGGAGGATGCAGCCTTCAAAATTTTACGAAATGAGACACAGCTAATGTTTTGAGGAGAATGTGCGGCTGTTAGTCACCTCGCCGGTGTGGAATCTGTAGATACTATCATTCAGAATCACATAATACTGTTTGAAAGTATGACCAACAAAAGAATTTTATCGGAACAAGCAAGTAGCTAACATCCACTTTTGTTCTGACCAACTAAGGGGAAAAAACATTGCATTAAATAGCAATGATTAATCTAATGATCGTTTATCATATCTTGTCAAACCATGCAAATTATACTTTTTCAAATTGTTAATGTTAACATCAGGATTGCGTGACTATATTTAATGTGTATTAGGGCCAACTTAAGTTCAGTTTCCATTTCTGTGCAGTCTAATTTCTAATCGTCAGACCAACAAACTGGTATGACAAATGAATGTGGCGTAGAGGTGAACTGCTTCCTCTCATAGCTAACACAAAATAATTGATATTTACCATAATGCACACAGCAAAACGAGAAAGGCAACTCTGTAACTGCATGAATTAAGCAAACTAGTGTGCTACTGTTATGTTACATAACCTAATTCAACTACTGAAATTTCTTACCTGTCCAGCAGAAAAAAAAAAAAGCTTAAACCTTTCAAAACAAGTTCACGCCACCTTTAAAACCCCTTTTTATTCTTGTTTTCACATCGGCACGGTTGAAGTCTTTGTTTTTTTATTTTTATAAAGCCACTCCAAAGTCCAAAGACATTTGCATTTTACAACGCATGAAGTTGTCACTAGTGATTGTCGTTTGTACCTTTTTGGCTCCGCCATCAAATTAATACGTTTAATTAAATCAAGTGATGTGAGAAAGTCTATAAATCTCCACCTCCAACATACACGCAATATAGCCTGCTAACCGGGACATCTTTTTTGTGAGTACAGATGTGATAGCCTGACAAGCCAGACCCACATTAAGATGTTTGGTCCGGAAACTCACCATTGGCAGGGCTCAATCCGAGGGGCGGGATAAACGGTTGTCTTTCAAACTCCCTCTGCACGCGATAGGATAGCGCTACAACCAACCAGAGCAATGAAGGTGAAACAGAGCTTGTTGATAGATTAAACATTCGCCGTATCCGGCGGGCAAAACTCCGAACACATCTTCCCTTTTTAAGAATGACTTCAGTTCCGTTCTTTGTTCTTTTCTCAGATAAAAGCTTAACTCCAAGTCTTCCAGAGTCGCGGTCAGAGCTGATTCGAAAGATCGCCGCCGTTCGCCAGTTTCTGTGTTCACTAGAAGCACGCAAACGCAACACGGCCGGCGTCATTATGGCCCCGCCCACCGACTCTATACACGATGTGATTGGCCTGGCAAAAGTTAGGCGATTACAGCTCAGAAGGGTATTGAGAGTTGCTAGACGACACTCGCGGGCAGATTAAATTTGCTGTCGCTAGGGTGCGTCTAGATTTCTAGGCTACAGATATGATGCAATGACGCAAAGATATGCTTGAATTTCCCGGGAAATTCCACTAGTACCACTGGAATTAAAACATTATTACAAGCTTACCTTTGTAAATCGAGCTACGGTAAGCAGATAGTTTGGCACACTGGCTGGTTTTGTGCTTGCTCGAAAATTGATTTTGTATAATTTTTAACACAAAAAGTTACAGACAACAGCTTTAAGAGTTTAGAAGTCAAGATTCTTGTTGGCTAGATGATGCAAGTGTTTCAGCACTTCCTCCTAATAATCTATGCCTATACCTGGCTTTGACAAGGCCTGCCTTGAGGTTAAGAAAAAACCGAGGTTTCTCCAATGGCTGGAAGCTGCCAAAAGGAGCTAAACACAACAGCCTTCCTTCAGCCCTTCTCTTTGTGCCTGAAAGCCTTGTGTCAGTCAAGCTTTTGTTTTATTATGTGGAAGAAGCAACCCTAGAGTGTGTCTTTCTGTATACAGGGTGATTTCAAACCACATTTTACTCCTGGAGTCTCCTGATTGATCTCCTACAGCTGAACAAACTTGCACTATCAAGAAGTATATCTAATCTGCAATATGCACCATTAGTAACCATTATGTAGCCCCATTGCGCTGCACTCCTTGTGTGCTTTAGTATTTACTGTTTCAACTAAAGTTTAAGTGCAGGGTGGTTTATATGCAGTTGCTTTCCCTGGCCGTGAAATTCTTCAAGATAAAATACTACGAATTTGGGTCAGCTGTAACCTGTTTATTTATTTCCACCCGAAACTTTAATTAAAAGATATCATCTCTCCCCGAAGCCCTTATAAACTTTACAGCCCTGTGTCTATCGTCCATGTTAGCCACTGGAAGGCCATGCTGATGAGCGTATCTGGGCATGGGAGGACTTTTGCATGACTGTTACAAGTTAAGAGCGTGACTCACATCAGTTCCCCTCTGCTGTTTTTATAACCTTTGACCTTTTCTTGTTCCAACCCGGGTGGAGTCATTTCTTCGTGGTTTGTTACTGAAAGGTTTTGTCTGCCGTGTTTAGGGATATTGTGCCAATTCTTTTTCCAAGAAATTCCAAGAGTTGTTACCTATTAATTTAATAGAAATTAATTGTTAAATAATACCTTTACGTTCTCTTTTTATCAATTTAATGTAACCTTGCAGTATAAAACTATTCATTAAAGGCCTTATATCTTAAATGTTTTATTTTTTTAAAATAATTTAGTTAAATAAGGTTTTGAACCTTTATAGGTCTCAAGCAACATTGATTTGGTTAGTCTATGATTTCTGTCTGTTTTTCCCAATGCCATTTTAACCCATCTGAATGCGCATATTACGTTTTAAATCAATCCTAACTAAATTGCCTCAATACACAAACACAATATGCCACGGTCACTGACTCTAAAGAGTCTCATTTCCACAAAGTCATAACAGTGTCTGAGAGAGGAAGACCAAACAAGAGTATCATCATCAAGGCCATTTGCATGAGATCCAGTTCAATGACTGGACAAGTGCCCAGTCTGTCAGACAAGACAAGGTTATGGCAAGGATTTATGTTAAGAAACCTTGTAATTACCTTTGCAAACAATGAGTTGTGATAAAGGTGAACAGTATTGAACTGTTGTTGATTTATAGCTTTCTTAAAATGAATTGCTTCTGATGTATATCAATCACGGTGGTCCCACCCATTTAATAATATTGATAAAAATCATATATGATGGATTTTCTGATTGACAGGTGTTTGGGAACAAGAGTAAAACAATTTTACACACACACACACACACACACACACACACACACACACACACACACACACACACACACACACACACACACACACACACACACACACACACACACACACAGACACACACACACACACACACACACACACAAACGCACGTAAAGTGAAGAAATTACTTGATAAAGGCATGATAAAAAGCCAATTTTCTGTCTAAAGATTCAGAACTTAATGTTAATTCACACTATGCTGATAAATACAGACAATCACCAAACTACAGTACGCAACTTCTTAGACATTCCATGACCCTATTGATGTTCAATAAAGAGACAGACACCAACAGGGGTAACACACTGATCCAACAAAACCAGACGAAGTGTCTGTTGCCATTTGTCTGTGTCTGTCGGGGCAGTGTGAATTGCTGTTCATGGACTTCTGGAAAGGTGTTATTTTAATTACATTTTGAACAAATTGTGTTTAGTTGAATTTCCTGCAAATATTTTTCCCATGATCCTCAAGAGAGATCCACCAATCAAAGTTAGTTTTTGATGAAACGCTAATTAATGAAAACACATGTTTTACATTAAATTGCACTATGTAATTTTTCAGTCCACTAGAGGGCGTCAATTCAAATCAAAGGTGTAGTTCGCTGAAACCAAGTTTGAGCGCAGAATCTTGGGACGTGGTCTTCACCTCACAGCCCGGTGGAAAATAGGACTCGTGCAGAAATCATGTTCATGGATGTGGTTATTAATGTTACTGTAGTATGAAGCAGAGCAGGACCAAAGTTTGAGAAAGCGGAGCAAGGCCGCTGGAGCGATTGTTAAGCAAACACACGGCATGGCACAGATACTTTTATTATGACATCCAGACAAAGTAACGGGCACCTTTTCTGCTTTTCCGGTCATGAGTATGAGGTAACGCAGCTCTGTTTATCGTATCAGATACATTTAAGTGTGTTTAAAATTGTTATGACGTTTCTCTGTGCATTCGCTCATCGGCTGCTGTGACAGTTGTTCACACTGCTAAGAGTAAAGTGCTTCTGACAAATAAAATCGGAAACCGAGGGTAACGCAGATATGAAGCAGTTGACAGGCGACTCCCTCAGGCTCCTTGGTTAAAATAGCAATTTTCTCACAATTTACAAATAGTTGGAAACATTTGGGGTATTATAAGAACACAACTGAACAAAATATATAACACTGGCCTGGTTGTTTTTGGATATTTTACTGCAAAAATTCTACATAGTGCACCTTAAAATGTAAAATTTATTGTTTAAAAATAATCAATTCATATTTTTAATATTTTGGTATAATCAAGTAGTATTTTTAAAGCTTTAAATATCAAGTTAATTGATATTTAAAGCAATTGATTGCTTGTAAAATAATATATTAAACAACTGCACCTTTTATCTTTTTACCATTTTTAAATACTTTTAATAAGAAAAGGTTGTAATATTAGGATTAATATCAGAGCTGATTTATTTGGTTCATGCTTAAACTCTTTAAAAAATCCCTCTGGAGAATGAGTGGGAGATATATTTTCATATTCAAGGTTGCTGAAAGTGGGTGGCCATTTTTGTGATAATTTTTTTTTTTTAATCAGCGTTTTTTATTGATATGCTGTTCCTGAAGGACAACATATGACACTATTTGGTCTAAATAGGCATTGTCAATAATATAATCAATAGCCAATTGTAGCATTATGATCTATGTTTCTCATGAAGATTGTGTTCTGGTTTAGCTTCTAAAGGATTACATTTAATCTGCCAAATAGCTAGCAATATTATTGCTCCAGCTGACCATAAACAGAGCCACCAGGATAAATAGCAAGATGTTGTGGGAAATATGATTCGACTAACTTCAGTTGAAATCAGAAAGCTCACAGATGCATAGATAAATCTTATTGAGCTATGTTTGCTGTTTTTAAACGAATAGAGTCGATTTTATGAATGTTTGGATGCAATATTGTGCTGGTAGGATCTCATATTGCCTCATATGCACATTAATTATTAATTCTTTTTCTGACATTTCAGCTGCCCTTTACTGAGCCACTATTTTGCCAGCCACAGTCTATCTCCCTCAATGCACATCAAAGAAATGTATGTTGCATCAAGATACCAAATTTATTTATAGATATTAATTTTAATATCATGTTTGGGATTGTGGGAGTTTTGTATTTTGAGGCTCAGGGCGAATCCCTGGTTGAAAGTTTAATGCGATGCAGTGCAAAGAAGTGGAATCAGATTTAATCAGCAGAAATACAAACATCTCCTCCATACCCATGGTTTGATATTTTGAACCTTCACCATGTGAAACCTACATAAATATGTGAATTAGCGTGTTATTGACAAGCTGAGAACATGATGCATCAGAGGCTTTGCAAAGATGATTAACTTAAGAAGTTGCTGTAAAAACATGTCACTCTCTAGAGAGGTTTAGCACTGCTGCTATGCATGGGCTGATGCTCAAATACCGAATTGCAGTGCTTTTATTCGCTGGATGTTTACCATTTACTCAAGGTGAATGTTAATTTAAAGGTTTACTTCAGCAATTAGCATATGGCTTTGTATCAGTAGAAACCCTGGAGTATATTTTAATGATCGTGCGTCAGCCCCTCATATCCACCTGAGACGAGAGATTTATGCATTTTATTTCTGGAAAAATTACTCCGATGACGCAAATATCGTCAACTTGCGTCATCGGAGCAATTTTTGGCCAGAGGCTAAAGACTACAGCCAGCAGAGGGAGCTATTTCCAAATGTTTCCAAATGTAACCCGCGGATGGAGATCGCACTCACAGCTCAGCTCGCAGCTGCGGGCATTCATGTAAACGGAGCTATTTTGAGCAATGTAAGTTTTTTAACTTCTCAAATTAATTTCTATGAAAGTTAAGCTTTCAAAGGCATGAACTGAAAACGCACAAGACTGAACACGCACTATGAATCTATGACTAGAGCGCGGACACGTTTACCTCAGCTCTCATCACGAGAGCTCATTCAGCTCATTCATCATGATGAATGTAATCCAACTCCTGCAACGTTTGTGCCGTGACACTTCTTCAGCAGCTATATTACATTATATCTGTCCTCTAACTATACTGATTTTGTAAAAAAGAACAGTGGGGAAAGTGATCAAGTCACAGTAGCGGTGGCTTTGGGAGTGGCCTCGTAGGGCAGCGAAGCATTGTGGGAATTGTTGTTTTTCATCCCCATGAGACAAAAATACATTTTCTGTCGTATCTCAGTCTAGGAGCACCAAATTCAAAAATAATTTCACATTTCTACTACATTAATGACCCAGTGTAAATACAGATTCATCTTCTCAGTGCTGAAGTAACCCTTTAATGTCCCATGTGCTGAATGAGGTCATCAGATGTTTTAGAATCACAAAGTGGGATTCTGAGGAAGTTGAATCTTTCCTCGTAGCTTTTGCTGCACATGTAGGGAGGAGACATCTAACTTTTCATTTTTTCCATCAGATATCATACAACTACTGAAAATTAATTTTAAAAATAGTTTAATTAATAATGATTTAATAAAATTATTGAATATTTTATTTCCTCTTAACTTGCCCTCCTTTTTGAGCATATCTTAAATAGTCATGCATTAATGCTAAAAAATGAAATAAAACTGCAATAAAAGTGTCCAGCTACTGGGATACAACTGGCTTGGTTAAACATTAAAATTAAGTGTTATTTTGTGATGTTGATGAAAGGGATCCTATTAGGCCCCCTTTTTTTCAAGAGGTAAAATAAGTCTCTAATGTCCCCAGAGTGTGTATATTAAGTTTTAGGTCAAAATACCCTACAGATCGTTTTTTAGAGCATATTAAAATCGACACTTTTTGAGGGTGAGAAAAAAAGGCATTTGTGTGTGTGTGTGTGTGTGTGTGTGTGTGTGTGTGTCCCTTTAAATGCAAATGAGCTGCGGCTCCCGGCTGCCTTTCTAGAAGAGGGCAGAACTTCAAGAGCTCATGTTAGCAGCTCCGATTATGGCCTTGCAGCAACTGGCACACTTTATTGGACTTTCGGTCTTGTTGACTTACAGTGGCTTTCTTGTGCATGTGTCTGTTAGGTCCATGGCGTCCCATATAGTTGGATGTCTCATATAGTCATTTTAGTTTTCAGAAGGATTCTCGCAAGTGCACCTTTTGCAGTCAGTATGCACCCTTGATGCGCACTTTTGCTGACCCTGCACTGGTGTTACGTCACAAGTGTGGACTAGTGATGTGTCGTTCATTTTGAACAAATCTTTAATATGACTCGAGAACGACGGGTTTTCTCAGAGAGCGATTCGTTCATTTTGTGTTGACCGCACATGCGCAACATCCCATATTTTCTGTACAGGGAACAGAATTGATTAGTTCATCTTTCGAGTCCGGGTTGGAGTTTGAGCTTGTTTATTTTTTATTCCAAAAGTACTTAATGTGTTGAAAAATGTAATATTTGAAATAGATTCTGCTTAAATGAACGAAATTTACTTGAAAAAAAGATTTGTTTACTTTGCTGAACGAGATTCAAAGATACGAGTCAGTAAAATGATCCAAACTTCCCATCACTAGTGTGTACTCAGAGGAAGGCCGCAAGTGTTTAGGGTGCCATTTGGTGCAGGGACTACCTCACACAGACATACACTAAAAATATCTGAAACTGTTCAGCCTTTTATGTTCAAACCAGAGTTGAACAATGATGAAGAGACTCATGAAGAAGTGACAACATGTAGAACAGGGCGTTTTTGAATGGTTAGTTGATGAATTTATGTAGCTGATGTGGAGCTAACTGTCTTCAAGTAGTTGATTAGCATATTCTGTCATGATAATCTATAAACCGCTCATGTGGGAACTGTTGTAAGATGAACAGAGACAGAGAATATATGCTGCTTGAAGATAAATCAGGTATAATTTTGTTTAATTACAGTTATAACTTATGTTGTCATCTTGCTTTTATATCATGCTATTGCACTTGTGTTATGTACTGTATTGCAATAATTGTGAAAATATGGATGCAACAGCTTGAGAAGACTCCCAGATGTGCTCTACTACAACAACTCTTTTCTCTTCTCTAAAGCAGCCCAACATGGCCTCAACCCCTTTGCTGTGTGTTCCTGGAGGCTGGATGTATGTAGATTTTAGGGTTTGTGATGCCACCAACCAGGTAAAAAGTGAAGGGAGAGAGAGATTTAAACAACGGCTAAGTGGCAAAACGCATCTCGTTGTCATGTAAGGGACCTGTTCATGTAGGACAGACATTTGAATTGCATTTTGTGTCTGTTAAGAGGCACAAATACACCCTTTACGTGTATGCCCCCAAAGCTGCCGTTTTAGTTGAGTGGGGGCTCGGGACTGTAATAACTCCGTGTTGCAAGCACCAATCTGGTTTGTTTTTTTTCTTCTATAGACTGTACTCACAAAGGTATAATGATCAATATAAACTTAGAAATTCCCCGGAGTTTTCCTTTAACTGGAAAGACCATACCCGGTGTATGATAGGATGTAGCGTAAGCTTAGGTGAGAGACGCCTCTAGGGGTTCAAACAAATAAAGCTGAAGAAAGCAAAAGGCCTTTATTACCCCCTAAAGTTGTATGGATTACTTTTATGATGGATGAATGCACTTCTTTGGACTTCAAAAAACAAAGTACCATTCACCCCATTATAAGAGGAAGATACATTTTTTTTTATATAACTCTGATTGTTTGGCTGAAACAAGAGTCATATACACCTAGGATGGCTTGAGGATGAATAGATTAAAGGATAATTTTCACTTTTGGATGAACTAACCAAATACCAACCCCCAATTTTTGAATGTTAGCGTTAATAAACCGTTATATTTAGTTGTTGTGATCTCATTTAATGAAGATTAACTTTTCTTGTCTGGACTTCTTGTAGCTGTGGTAGCTTGGCTAGTTTTTAAATCATATTGCTTTTCAGAAGCATAGCTATACAGTATTGATGAAGTAATCAAGTTGTCTGTGGTATATCTTCTGTCAGCTATTTAGAACCAGAGCCACGAAAACAATCTAAATCACTCTATTTGATAAAACTTATTATTTGCTAGTGCCAAGTCAACAACCATATTAGCATTTCTCTCCTTCTAAATGAGGATTCCTTTCTGAAATATAAGCATGTTGCTTTGCGGATTTATTTTCTGTTCAAAGTAGGATGCTATACATTATTGGAGCATCACAGCAGGTGTTTTAGTCTCTACAGGAAACGCCAGCGGTACGCATTAGTTTCACAAAGTCCCCTCTCATTGTTTGATTCTCCAGATTCTCCAAGGAAGTAGGGATATTTTCAGATCTGAAGCAATTATTCATTTTGGGGATGGCTTTAAGCTGACAA
This sequence comes from Pseudorasbora parva, assembly GCF_024679245.1. NCBI lineage: Eukaryota > Metazoa > Chordata > Actinopteri > Cypriniformes > Gobionidae > Pseudorasbora > Pseudorasbora parva. Next base: position 26,726,139 of record NC_090181.1, on the reverse strand, counting down.
CGACTCAGTGCAATGACCCACCTAAACCAGGGCATATTGTTATTGAGAAAATATTTGCACAATAAAGATGAACCCAAGTCCCGCTAGGTCAAGAAATCGTTTCAAGACACTTCACCCTAAAGCTTCTTTGTAAAACTTTTTGCAATTAATATGCGTAGTCCCAAACTTGTCTAAACCTTCAACTTAAATTGAAGCTGAAAATAACAGTAAAAAGTATGGCTTGCTGAATGTACTGACAAAGCTTTGCTACAACACACGTAATACAAAAATAAAAATCCTTATTAAGTGACTGATAAGGACAAAAAAAACTGAATTTCATATTTTTTTGTCATGTCATATTAATCGGTTTTAGTCACCTTTACAAAGAATCAGGCTCCAAAGAATCAGAATGACTCCTAAATTCCAATTCAGTTCTTGAATTTGACTTGATGTTAAAAACAGGATGTAGAATTACAATTCGAATTTGAATTAAAGCAAGTAGAATTGAAATTCAAGAAAAATTCAAAGAAATGCAAGAAAAATTCAAAGAAATGCATATCCATGTCCATCTTGCCATAGCAGCTTCTTCTGCAATTGTTGAGAGAATCTTTAGTGTTGCAGGAAAGATCTTCAGAGCAGAACGCTGCAGACTCGATGATAAAACATCTGAGGAGTGATTGAGTTTTGCATCGAAATGAATGATAACTGCATTTACAACAACTTTATTTCATTATTTTGAAATTAAAATAACATTGGAACAAAACCAAGAGATACACTTTCCTAATTTTTTCAAGGAAATCTAAGCAATTTTGAAGCTTGAATTGAGGAACCAATTAAGCTGAAAAAATTAAGGAAAATAAGGTTACTTGTTTATTTGAAGAGATTTAGCTCAATTATGCGGTTTTATTTAGAGACACCATTGTTAGTTCCCAGCATGCTTTGCATATGGCTGGAAATGGAGATTAATTTTGAAATGAAGTGTTGTTGAATGTGTTTTGAGTAAAGGGAAACATCTGTTAATGTTTAATGTTCATTTATGTTCGACATTTGAAAGAATTTCTGTTATGTTGAAGTTTTGACCGTTTCCATTGTGCAGAAGAGTAGAGCTTATGGTTAGGTTGTGATGTGAATAACTGCAAGTATTATGATTATTACTATTATTATGAAGAAGAAGCATGTTGCTTTGTTCAATGAGTAATAACTTTGCTAAAGCTAGTGCAATAACATGCTTGTTTCTACTTGTGCCAGCATCAAACAGACTATTAATTAAAAAACCTCAAAAATGTAATAAAAATATAAACAGATCATCCCCCCCCCCTCTCTCTCTCTCTCTCTCTCTCTCTCTGTAATATTGTTACCATAATTTTTTTAAGTAGATGCTGTGTAATATTTTTACAGTGTAGATGCATGTATAATGAAATTGTGTTATTAAATTACAAAATTAATGTAATTGTTGTATTACTGAGGTATAATGTATAATTGAATTAGTTACTAATCATATTAAAAAAAAATGGCTTTGCATTGATGAAGTAATCCAAATCACATTAATAATGAGTAACTTACAGTAACAGTAAGCAATTTACATTTCCAAAGTTAACCTTCCTACACTGAATGTATGAGCTTCAACACATTCTTTCTTCTGTGTGACTGTAGAATTTATTTGAATTGTCACGAATTTAATTCTACTTCCTGTCATTCAAATTCAACTTCCTGTGGGGCGGAGTCAATTCAATTAAATTCCTATTCATGAATTAAATGAAATTCTGAATTTTGTACAAGCCTGCAAAGAATGGTCTATAATAAACTGACGCTGAAGCAAGAAGCATCAGATCTGGTGCCTACAGGAGGTTTGTTTGGCTTGGCAATATGACAGAGGTTAAGATGTCGAATTTGCAGCAGATATCAGCAGAACCTTGCTGCTATAAAATAGCTCTGATGTGCCTGCACTGGCTGAGCCATGTCTCACCTTCCCAAACCATAAAACACTTGTCTCACTGCGGAAAGCAGAGGCAGTGCAGGCCTTGTGAATGATGCCAGGGGACAGACGAAGCTGGAGCCCTTCATAGATGAGTCACTTATTATGAAGAGAGAGATAAAAATAGTTAGCAGCAAACCCTTGTGGAAGAGAGATGCCAGTTTCTGTTGTTCACAAATCACCTTGAGAAATGAGAGGTTGGAAATTGCTTTTCAGATATTTGACGAACTGTGAAGGAAACTTTGTGGGTGAATGTTTGGGCTGTAATGATTATATAATTCTGCAAAATGGCAGCAACATTTTTCCTGACTTTACCCAATTAAATGTCTTATTAGCCATTCTCTCTGTCCATTACCTTGACCACTTTACACAGTCATCATTAATTGTGTGTGTGGAGTGTTTAAATATTCACTCAGTGCTAAAAGATTTAAGTTGTTGAAGTGGATTTTGAAAGCAACTTCCAAATATATATATAATATATTTATATTTGGAAAGTAGGCACAGGTAAAAATAATAGTATACAGTCTTACTCAAAAGGTTACACACCCTTTTTTAGAATCTGTGAATAATTTTAGTTAAAACAAGAAATATCATTAACAGAAATGCATGTTAGCTTTAGTACTGTCCTGGATAATATATTTTACATAAAATTGTTTCCACAAGACTATATATATTTGAATTTATAAAAAATGATCTAATTCAAAAGTTTACATACCTGTGATTCTTAATACTGTGTGTCATTGGAGTCCCTTGTTTGCCCTGAGTAGTTAAACTGCCCAACGTTCTTCAGAGAAATCCTAAAGGCCCTAAATGGCTCAGGTAAAAAAAAAGAGTTTTGTTAAAATAGTTTTATTTAAATAATGATACATAATTAAAAACATGCATGCATGCATGTATGTACACTATATTACTAAAAGTTTTGGGATGTCTGCGTTTACATTTACATGAATTTTAATGACATCTTATTCTAGGGTTTAGAGTCCAGTGTCAGTGTGCATTGCACTTGGTGATGTAAGGCTTGGATGCAGCTGCTCGGCCATGGAAACCAATTCCATGCATCTCTCTACACACTCTTCTTGAGCTAATCTGAGGTCTGCATTGACTCTGCAGAAAGTTGGTGACTTCTGGCACTGTGTACCTCAGCATGCTGATACTTCTCTGTGATTTTACATGGCCTACCACTTTGTAGATGACTTGCTGTTGTTCCTATTGCTTCCACTTTGTTATACCACCAGCAATTTTTTAAAAATCAATTTCTTTTTTTCTTTTTCTTTTTTTAGCAGTGAGAAAATTTCATGAATGGACTTTTTGCACAGGTGGCAACCTCACAGTAAAATTCTTGAATTCACTGAGCTCCTGAGAGCGACGCATTCTTTCAAAATCGTTTGTAGAATCTTCTACATGCCTTTAAAAAAAAAAATGGAACCCCTGACTTCAATGAATTGGAGGGGTGTCCCAATACTTTTTGCAATATAGTGTATAGCCTTGTGGGGTTTCTTTTTTCTTTTTTTTTTCTTTTTTAAAGATGTCCCTACTGAATAGTATTTTAATTCATTTGACTCACTTATGACAACCTCCCTTTTTGTCTTTGATCTCAGGACTATTGTTTTTTTGTTTTCCGGTGGAGTCTATTTTTTTGCATTATTGCAGAGACATGTGGCACTGAATCATACCAGGCTTAACATGCAGCCATCTTTCCATTCAGATTTCTTATTCCTAAAAAAAGCGAGACCTGAGGCATGGGCACTGGATTTAATCTGCCTAATCCTCCCACTCAGCTTCCCTTCTGCAGTGCGTTTGTCTGTGCATACAAACGAGTGTGCTGGCAAGGTGAAAGAGTAGTTTCTTCTTGCTTTGTGTAAGAAAGCCTTCTCATCCTCTGAGACCTCACGAAATTTGAAAAAAAAAAAAAAAGAAAGAAAAAAAACATTAAAAGGGTTCAAAATTATTTCATGGAGCATGCCTTGAATTGAGCTCTTGTATATGTCATCAGATGTGCTGCTTTGTAGCGTATTTTATAGAGACTGCTCATAGTTTTCAATCTTTTTGGCAATTACACGAGCAAATCACATTTTTAATAGAGCATGGGCATATAATTGAACTTGCATGCTTGAATAGGCATAGAAGTCATTTGTTCCTTTTAAAAAAAAGAAAACAAAAACAACTTGAATATATGTCAGCTCATTTCATTAGGATGGAAGGGAGAGATGAGGAGGCAAGATTTCTTATTGCTTCTTAAAGGATGTCCATGTCTCTTGGGTTTGTCCAGAGCTTGAACTCATTCGGTTATTGATCATTTTGAAATCCATCACCATATAGTTTTGATTATCTCAAATGAAACCAGAGCATATATTTAACTTTTATACATAAATGAACAATATCTTTAGACCCTTTCATACCAAACACCTCAATTTGGCACTGATTTTGATGATAATATAATTAAATGTAATATAGTAATCAATAATTTGAAGTATAATCTATCTACACCATATCAATTGTTGGTGTTTTAGGTACCTTTGGTGTCATATACAGACGCGTTGGGCATGATTAAAGTCATGATGAAACTATATATTGGGTTATGATTTTGCCATTATGACATGTATTTTGATTCTCTGTTTAATCAGCTAGCATAATTTTATTTACATTTATTTCATTTTTTTCATTCAGACACATTCAAACACGTAACCCCATCCCTAAACCTACCTATTTGTGTATTATAAAAAACAGGCTATAACAGGCAGATACGATTGCAGGCACAATTTATTTAAAAAGTACAAATATTTCTGAGGCCAAACGATTGATTTGTGTAAAGAAAATCCCCAAAAGTGATCAGCGTTGAGTCCATCCACCGAAAATCAAGAATTCGTTTTCACTAGTTGAAATTAAATAGTTGATATTAAGAATTAGCTTTTTAACTAGTGAAAATCTAATTGTTGATATCAAGAATTCATATCCTATGAATGAATAAAAGTCAAAACGGCTTGCCATACTTATCTGCCAATGACGAGTTACGTCTTTCAGAGTACATCTCCAGATCAAAACACAGACAAAGAAGAAGCAGAGATGAGTGATCTCACATGCAAGCAGATGCATATGAAAACAATGCGATCATGAACAATAAACAGCATATAAATAAAAACAGCTTAGTGTTACTGAATGAAATGTGGACCCAGGACGAGCTATAGTACTGTGTAAGCATTAGGGGTGTTGATGTGCTCAATCTACTCCATCTATGTTTGATTATCATTCTGAATCCAATCTGGATTTGCTCAGCTTTTTGCTCAAAACTTGCACACATTCAAGTGTTGATAAAAATGCTGGCATAGACTGGCAAATGCAAATGCAAAAAAAAAAACAAAAAAAAAAACAATGCTTGTGGGGAAAGAGTTCATGTAATTTAAGTTGAAATTACTTAGTCATCTAAATTGATTTTACTTAAAAATTTAACAGCAACTTTTTTGTGTCTATTTAGTGCTGTCAAAATTAACGCATTAACGCATGTGATTCATTTTTTGTTTAAAGTGTTAAGTATTTGACGCAATTAATTAAATGTTGTTTTGTCGATTATCCTCGCAAGCACAGTTAAATGAATTCCTAAATGAATGTAAAGTGTTGTGTGAAAATGTGATGCATGTCAGATCCACATCATGTGCGACAGCAGCAGGTCTTAAAGTGACAGTAGCAGCCTAATAAACCTGCTCTCTGTCATTAATGTTAATTAAAGAACAAAAGAAAAAGAGAAAAAATCACTCACTGCTCTTTGATAAATGGCATTTGTAATTTTAATAAGGATTAATCTAGATTTAATTCATAATTTATGCAGTGAAGACTGTGAAATGTTTGATAGCTTCATTCAGTTTCTGTATATATCCTACTTGTTAGACCTACCTATAAATCTTAAAGCACTTTTTACAAGGTTACATGGGACAGAAAAACAAAAAACGAAAAAAATAACATTTTGTGCATTTTAAAAGGGCAAGTAAAAATCTGAGCCGCTCTGACTGGGCCAATACAAAAAATGAGCCCTATATTGAAGGGCACAGGCAAATGTGACATTTATTATAATGGGTTTATGTGAAGATTGTTTTATGTTCACTTAAATTAAATGAAATGTCTATTTACACTAAGTGCAAATAGCCCGCCTTGTTAGCAAATGTTATTTGCAAAAACTCCGCCCACTGACGCCTGGGGTGGAAGACACTACAGCAGCAACAATATATGGGTACAGTGTGTGGCAGAAAGTTTTAACCCAAATTGACCCGAGGTTCAAATTCAGCTTTTGTACCAAACTCGCTCTAATCCCATCCCCATCACGTATCAGATTGGAAAGGCATTTATTTAAAAAAAAAAAAAAAAAAAACAAGAATAAAATATTCGAAAAGTGGAAATAAAGTGTCTAATGTGTATTGTGTTTATCAGTTAGGGACAGGTTTAGGGAGGGCTTTATTGCCCCAATAAGTTGGCATTCTTTTAATGATTTGAACAAATACAATCATTTGCACAGTTATTATTGCATATTGTTTACTGTACAACAACACTGAGGTGCAAATGGTATCTGCCACTGTTTGAGTTATTTAGAAGTAACTAACATCTATATCTAGTGTAAATAGCAGATCACTAAGAAATGCTGCTATTTTCGTTTAGTTTAAATAGGATCTTGTTCATTGGTGCAAAAATCCACATTAAAAGTTGTTTTATATATAATTTTTTATATCATTGTATAATTTATATCAATTATACTGTATTTCTGAATACATGTAATTGGTGTCTATAATTGAGAAAAATACATTTCACAGAGACATCAGTATATTGGTATCGGTGATGCCTTCTTTCATAAAAAAAATGCCAACTATTTTGTTTTGTTTTACATAGGGTAGATGTTTAAGACAAACCCCTTACCAGAAAGTTTGAAGAATACATTACAAGTAAACCCAGATATTTTTCTGCCGCATGCTGCTTTCAAAATGTAATTAAGTCGCACGGTCGTCACATTCGAGATTAGACTCAGATAAGAGCGACACCTGAGCCGTTAGCAGAATGCTTATGAACACAGCACTGTCAGCATCTTATAAAAGCAAGAAACAATAAAACAAACACAGCGCAGATGCCTCTGATGGGGAGACGGGCCGCTCGGTATAAACCGTCTCCCCAAGGACAAATTTTGGCAGTAACATCTCCAGGAAAGATGATTGATGATAGTGTATAATGCCACACGTTGTCTCTCACCTCAGAAGCAGACTTTTCCTTCAACTTACATAAAGTTGGCCTCACTCATTGTAAGCTTTTTAATTTCGTCTGTTTGGCAAGGGGTTATCTTGAAGGGTGAGTGTGAAAGACATTTCAAGGGCTCAATGATGCTGCGAGGCAGGGATTCAATCTTTGGTGTTAAAACATTGTGGGATTTGTGTCTCGTCATGTAATGAAAGAGAAATAACCGGAGAAAAAGTCCGGTTAATGCACTGTGAAAATGTGTATGAATGTTTTGTTGTTTTTTACATGACGGAAAGTGGGATGGAGGGACGCCAGTTTACTAATCCACCATGTTGATTGCTCATTATTAGCTAGAACTTCTATTTATTGTTAAGGGAGCTTTGAGGATGTTTATCAATATCTTATGTGTTGTGTCTCCCCATCATGAAAAAAGTTTGACCGTTAAACATGAAAAATGTATGCATCATTAAATCCCATCCATCCATCCATCCATCCATCCATCCATCCATCCATCCATCCATCCATCCATCCATCCATCCATCCATCCATCCATCCATCCATCCATCCATCTGTTTTATAATAATAATTTTTTCACTTATTTTTCTTTGATAAATTAAAGCTCCACATACTGGACTTACAAGTGGCCCGAGGGTCTTGTTAATTTACAAAGGTTTTTTATCCACTATTTTATTTACTATTGCTATCTACAGCTTGTTTCACACAAAAAAACACATTAAGTAACATTTTAATTAGTTAGTGCTCTGGGAAACCCAGCCTTACTTTTTTCTCTTTCTTTCTTTTTCTTTTTCTGGTCCACTTCTTTTTTTAATGTGCAAATTAGATGGGTAATTGTTACTGCACACACTGCATATTTAACCTGTGATAAAATGATGTTTCATGTGAAATGAAGCTGTCAGGAGAACACAGGTATTGATCGTTCTGTTATGTAGGGTGTTTCCTTTCAGTCTGCTTTGACAGATGTTGCTGTATGTGACACGCGCTTCCCTTTACTATAGCTTGCTCATTCCGACTGCATGGACAAGTGGTTTTGAAAAGTCAAAGATCTTCACATCACATCTTAACATATTATTATTTGAGATTGGATTATATATAAGTATTTATTTTTCAAAAAATGGCTTCTATGTAACATGCATTCTGATTGGATCCAGCGTAACAGAGCACATTATTTCTAAATGCATGAAATACATAACTCAAAACTAAGTCTACACAATACAAGGACACAACCTAATGAGGCAATTCATGTAGTGTAATTACCCTGCTCAGTCAGAACGGTCTGCCTCGTCAAATATAATTTGATATTAGTAAAAAGAAATCAAATGGCATATTGAGTCAAATAAATCATTCATAGTTGGTTAGGATTTTTTCCCCCTTTGCACTTGCTTCATGCTTCAGAATCACAAATAAAACATTATTACAATGGATAATGGGAATCAGTACAAATTTTGAGATATAGTTTATGTAGTATTAATTGTTTTAATTCTTTTACAAGCTTGTGTTAATGGACAACTCCGGCGAATTTTTACGTTTATCTTGATCGTTATACCTTTGTGAGTACAGTTGATAGAAAAAAAACAAAAAAAAAACCAAACCGGATTGGTCCTTGCAACACGGAGTTATTACAGTTAATGCCCAGAGCCCCCCCTCAAATAAAACGGCAGCTTTGGGGGCATGCACGTAAAGGGTGTATTTGTGCCTCTTAACAGACACAAAATGCAATTAAAATGTCTGTCCAACATGAACAGGTCCCTTACATGACAACGAGATGCGTTTAGCCACTTAGCCATTGTTTAAATTCACCTGTTTTAGCCGGCTAGCTCTATCTCGCGCTGAAGTCCAGTGGGAAAGCGGCGGTAGCCAGTCCAGTTGGTAAGAGCGTCATGTGTGTGTAAAGCAGATTATTGTAAATTATTGCACATCTTTCCTCAAGCCGAGTGTGCCCAAATGGAAGGATAAATAAAGTTTACATTACCTCCACAGAGGCTGCACCCGTCTTTAACCACGGAATGGCATTTTTCTTCAACCGGCCCGGCTCTGTTGTGTCTTTGTAAGTTAGTCAAGTGTTCGCTGCAAATGTATACAATTCAGAAAGGGACAAACGCGAACAATTTCTTTTTCACTCGTGAGCCCGATCGGATCATCACTCTAGTGAATGTCCGGTCCCGAACGAATCGTTCTTTTGAACCGGTTCTTTTTAGTGAACCAGGCGAACCAGTTCACCAAATCGGACTGAATCGTTCTAAACGGTTCGCGTCTCAAATCAGTGCTGACCACACACATTATTTTAGTTACTCACTTTCTGACATGAGTGACAGTCCCTCCGAATATAAATAAACTAATGTCTTGAATTATATGTTGTAACTCCAACCATTCACTGAACTGAGTCATGTTTTGCTGAGAGATCTGATGAACTCACGAGCAGCTGATACTGAGCATGAGCGAGTAACTGAATGAGCAGCGGTCCTCTCCAAGAAGTACAGAATCGAAAACTATTTATCTCGGACACGTTCAATACTGAGGACCAACAGGGCCAATGAGCAGAGCCTCTTAAACACGATGGTCTTCTCGACTTTCCGGCTACCGCTGAGTTCCCACGGGACTTCGGCGCGAGATACAGCTAGCCGGCTAAAACAGGTGAATTTAAACAATGGCTAAGTGGCTAAACGCATCTCGTTGTCGTGTGAGGGACCTGTTCATGTTGGACAGTCGTTTTAATTGCATTTTGTGTCTGTTAAGAGGCACAAAGACACCATTTACGTGTATGCCCCCAAAAGCTGCCGTTGTAGTTGAGTGGGGGCTCTGGGCCTTAATTGCAACAGCTTCGTGTTGCAAGGACCAATCCGGTTCGTTTTTTCTTCTTCTAGACTGTACTCACAAAGATATAATGATCAAGATAAACTTAAAAATTCAACGGAGTTGTCCTTTAAGTTAGTTAGCTCATTATCTCCATGAATCCCCGTGAAAGTAAAGGATGATTGTTAAAATTATTCAGGACGTTTTTTTAATAAACTTGAATAGTGACATTAATCAAGTTTATTATTATTATTAATAATAATAATAATAATACATTTTATTTATAAAATATTTTACATTTTAAAGGAAATCCCAAAGTTCTACAAAGGGAGGAAAAATAAAAAGCATGTTAGAACAATTAAGAATTAAGTTAAAACCAGCTTCCAACTAAAATGAACACAAAAATGTAAACACAAAGCAATTTAAACATTGAAAGACTGGTACGTTTTTAGTCCTTTTTTAAAAGCATCAGTCGTTTGTGGAGCCCTCAGTTGTTCAGGGAGAGCATTCCACAGGCGTGGAGCGGCGGCACAGAAGGCTCTGTCCCCAGTGGTGCGGCTCTTAATCCTAGGGGGATGGAGTCAATGAGCGAAGAGAACGTGCTGAGATCTGTGGAGTAATGAGTTCTTTAAGGTGGGAGCATTGCCATGAATGCTCTGGTGTGTGAGGAGGGAAAGTTTATACTCGATCCGAGCAGAAATAGGAAGCTGATGTAGAGACTGAAGAATTGGTGTTGTGTGTTCATATTTACATACTCTCATCAGAATTCTTGCAGCAATTGTGATAATGGTTGTTACATAAAATTGAATGTTTAAGCATAATGTTTAAGAACTTGCAGATGTTTATTTTGAACATTTTTGTTTATTATGTTAATTTCAGCATTTACTCTCCCTTTTGTGTTTTATGGCAAAGCATGCTGGGAAATAGACATCCCAGCCTAGTTTCTGTTAAACTTAAAGGGATACTTTACCGCTTTTTCATATTAAACTATGTTATTCCCTTAATTAAAACGAGTTGATACATACCCCTCTCATCTCAGTGCATGCATAGCATTTAGCTTAGCCCACTAAGCCCAGTTCATTCACTATGGTACCAAACAGAGATCAAGCCAAACACCTCCACATTTCCTCTATTTAAATACAGTTACACGAATAGTTGATTGATGAAGTATGGTGACATAAAATAAAACGTGAACTGTACGTGAACGAGAACTATAATGTGTGGTGGAATAGCACTTCTGAGAGTACTTCATCTCGGCGCAGTAAAAAGGACTTTTTACTGCGCCGAGACGAAGTACTCTCAGAAGTGCTATTCCACCATACATTATAGTTTTTTCTTTTTTTATCCGCTTAGAAAAACACCACGCTTTATTTTATGTCATCATACTTTATCGTTCAACTATTGGTGTAACTGTATTTACAGTCACTGTAACTGTGTGTGTAACAGATCATCACCGCGCGTCAGAACGATTAAGTGCACGCACTCAGACGAGAGAGGTATGTATCAGCTCGTCTTAGTTAAGGGAATAACATAGTTTAATATGAAAAAGCGGTGAAGTATCCCTTTAAGTTTGTCTAAATTAAGAGAAACAAGTTCATAAAGCATGACTTAAAATAAATCATACTTAAAATGTGTCCGTTTTGTGAAAGTTCTTGATACACTTGAGTTGGCTCTACTCAAACCAATTAATTACAATTACTTTCAGCATAGGGTTTACTGTGTAAAACTGTAAGAACTGTAAGAAAACATTACATTTATTTGAAAAGGACAATATAAAAACACATGCATGCCTTTAAAAAAATGTAAGGTCCCTAAGATCTTTAATGTTCAACAAGTCTGCATTTATTTGATCAAAAATACAGTAATACTGTGCAATATTATTACAATTTAACAACTTTTTGTCCATTTTTATATTTAAAAATGTAATTTATTCCTGTTTGGAATAATTGATGTGAATGTTTAGCAATCATTAATACAGTCTTTATTTTGCTTAATATGTTTTGTGGAAGCCATGATCATTTTTTTGTGTTCTTATATTAATAGAAGGTTCAGCATAGCATTTATTTGAAATATATGTTTAGGAACAGAATAAATGTCTGTCACTATGGATAATTGTAATGCTTCCTTGCTATTTTTTATTGTTATTATTTTTTATTACTCAACCTATACTTTTGAATTTGTGCACATATAGTGACATGTCATACGGTAATAATATGATGATCTCTAGGCCACTAAATAGTCAAATGGGTCAATGATCATGTGACTCCTTTGTAAGAAAATCTATTAAAACTTTAATTTGGATTGTTAGGGCTGGGTATTGTTAGGAATTTCACATTCCGATTTGATTCCGATTGCCTTACTCTTTAATGCGATTAGATCTCGATTTATTAGCTTTGATATAGATTCTATAATAAGTAAATCCACAAGTAATTAAGTACCTGAGTATATTTTTAAATAATGTGTGGGGTCAAGAACAGATTGACCCCAGCATGTTTCCTGTCATGGTTTATTTAGCAGAACAAACTGTACAATATTGTACATGTGTTGAATACAAACCACAACTGTAACAAACAGGCGCTTTATTAACACTAAAGACGCACAAGGCGATAAATAACACTGAACAGCTGATCAGAGAACCTTTGGCTTTCCATAATGAGCCCAAACGTCGGCTTTTAACGTTGGTGATGCAGGCTTGAACGTAGTACAGCTGCTGTCTGCCATCTTGCTGTTTTGGTAAAGCGCGTCTTGTACAACGCTGAACGTTTTCCCGAGTGTTGCCCACAGTGTCACCACTGGCCGGTGGGCTTAATCGATTCATAGGATTATGAATCGAAAAACACAATTTGTAAAACAGAAAAAACGTATATACTGTGTATATATAATATTAAAATAGTTAAAACATAACATTTTATTTTACACTTTGGTCTCTCCAAAAATGGACCTCAAAAGCTCCCATCTCTTTCGTTCTCTCTCGTACCCAATAGTTTCTCTTAATTGTACTGTGCGGAAATGGAATGGCCCCTCAGGCCAAAATAATGATTTCGACAGAGTGCTGACTGGGGCTTTCAGCAGACACTGTAACCTCAGCTGGTGTTGGGGAAGAGGGACTGTCAGGGACAAGCAGCGGCAGACGGCCTGTCTGGAGCCTTTGGCAATTGCCCTCATTGATTGAGACAGATGCAAGGGTGTGCTGAGGGACGTTTTACAAATTGAAGCTGATACTCGGCTCATAGAAGCACAGAGAAGTGTGCCAGATTCACACCACTGATATCAGCTGGGGGTGCTGCGGATGCTACGGTCGGACTGAGCTGCGTTGCTCCTGACAGATTGTCTTTTTACAGGGTTTGTTTGGATGGATGGCTAGTTTGCTGCTTTGGAAATTGGACTTGCTTGCTTGCGTTTTTCTGTTTAAAAGAGCATAAAAAACAAATGAAACATTTCTGTTGAGATGCATAGCGCACCGATAGAGCCTCTGAAGATAGGCATTCTGGGAAAGGTCCTTGTGCGAGTGACTTACTCTTTTCCGCTCTGCATCAGCGCTGAGCAATTACATCTATATAAATATCATGCGACCTTGCACAGCCGTCCGTATCTCTGTATTACTGTAACTGAGCGCTCGGCCCCGGCCCAGCAAACCGGCTGCAAACTCCATTAGGAATTTGGTTGTCCCGCTTCAGTAGCTGCACTCGATCCTCAGGAGTGACCCTGGCATCACCCTCCATTTTTCACCCCCACTCAGCCACATACAGAGACATAAAAGCACTGACAGGCTCTGAAAGCAGAAGCCGTCACCCTCAAAGGGCTGGTATGTATCTTTTATGGGTCCCCGGGCTTTAATCTTTAACATAGACGTTTGTCTTTTGAGCGCACTCTTTTTCTTTGGTGTTCGTACTGCATGTTAAAATGTGTCAGAGGATCAAACTGTTAAAAGTTTACCTTACAATGGCAAATCAATCATTCGAGTCTTGGCTTTGGCTTTGAAACGTTAGCAGCTTTCAGTGCCCACGCAGCTGTCAAATTATTGACTGTACTTTTGTCGCCAGATGGTTGCATTACTGGAGAAAATAATTAGACACTGTACTGAGGATTTCAACAAAAGAGGAAAAAAAAACAAACATTTAATGAACTTTTCTTTAAATGGTGACATCCAAAATATCTCTTGTTCACTACTCATTCGTGAATTTAATAAATCAATAAACTACTATGAAAACTATTTGAATCAAGTCAGTTGAATTGATGAAAAAAATTAATAATAATCGATACGATTATCACCAATGATTATTTGATTAAAAATATGGTAAAGTCAATAATATTGTGAAATAGTTTTATATTTTACTATATTTAAAAAAAATGAAATGTATTCCTGTGATGGCAAAGGTTAATTTGACAAAAATACAAAAATAAATCATAGATGTGCCAATCAGGCATAACATTATGACAAGTGAAGTGAATACATTTTATTATCTCTTCATCACGGCTCCTGTTAGTGGGTGAGATATATTAGGCAGCAAGTGAATATTTTGTCCTCAAAGTTGATGTGTTAGAAGCAGGAAAAATGGGGAAGAGTAAGGACTTGAGGGAGTGGGGACTCAAGGGCCAAATTGTGATGGCTAGACGACTGGTTGAGAGCAGCTCCAAAACTGCAGCTCTAGTGGGGTGTTCCCGGTCTGCAGTGGTCAGTATCTATCATAAGTGATCCAAGGAAGGTGAACCGGCGACAGGGTCATGGGCGGCCATGTCTCATTGACGCACATGGAGAGTGAAGGCTGGCCTGTGTTGTCCAATCAAACAGAGAAGCTACTGCAGCTCAGATTGCTCAAAAGGTTAATGCTGGTTCTGTTAGAAAGGTGTCAGAATACACAATGCATCGCAGTTTGTTGCGTATGTGCCTAATGTGTGTAGCTTAACTGAGGAACGCATGGCACCAGGATATGCTATGGAAAGAATGCAAGCCGGCAGAGGCAGTGTAATGCTTTGGGCAATGTTCTGCTGGGAAATCTTGGGTCCTGCAATCCATATGGATGTTACTTTGACACGTACCACCTACTAAAGCATTGTTGCTGACCACATACACCCTTTCATGGAAACTGTATTCCCTGGTGGCTGTGGCCTCTTTCAGCAAGATAGTATGCCCTGCCACAAAGCAAAAATGGTTCAGGAATAGTTTGAGGAGCTCAACAACGAGTTTGAGGTGTTGACATGGCCTACAAATTCCCCAGATCTCAATCCAATCGAGCATCTGTGGGATGTGCTTAACAAACAAGTCCGATCCATGGAGGCCCCACCTTGCCACTTACAGTACTTAAAGGATCTGCTGCTAACATCTTTGTGCCAGATCAGCAAAAAGGGACCAACACAATATTAGGTAACGTTATAATGCCTGATTGGTGTATATAATGAATGCTGTTAACCAATAAGATCTATTACATTATGCCAAAATGAGCAGAGCATCATTTTATTACAGATATTGTCAGAAGTGAGGAGATATAATATATATAATATTTGTCTTCAGGATTTTACAATGTTTTAACATTTTGGCATTTAAATGGCTACTACAAGTTACTGTTTAATATAATAGTGTTAAGAAATTCATCATCCGTGTCCAAGTACAAACTGTTCTGCTGCAGTGATACCATAAGCCAGCATCTTGTTGTGCTAATTGAACAAGTTGTGGTTTATTTGAGCAACAGTAAAAAATATTTGTTGCAAGATTCCCATCACTTCATCATTGCTGTTTGTGTCCCAAGCACACCACCCCCACTTTGATGGAAAATATATGATATAACAACAGCACTCAGCTGATTGGAAATCATCTAGCTGCTCCATCGTGCATAAGATTAGCTGCTGAAACCTCACAGAAAAGGTTCAACATAGAACCTTAATGAGTTCTGTTAGGCACTTCATAAATGAACACTTTAGAGTTTTTTTTTTTAAGTTTTTAAACCGATGCCATAGCAGAATCATTTTTGGTTCCCCAACCTTTTAACGAAAAGTGATTTAACCATTTGTCTTAGTTCAAAATTACTTTTCCAATATAAAGAATATTTTGTGCATTAAAAAGTTTCTATTGGTGTCAAAGGTTCTGTAGAACTACTGATACCAATGAAGAACCAAGAGCAAACCTTTTTTGGAGTTCCCAACATGTATTTAACTTTAATTAATACATTTTAAAAATTTATCTTTTTTTTCCTTCTTTTTTTTGGGGGGGGGGGGGGGGATTAAATGTAATGAAATAAAGCAGCTGGTAAACATGCATCACTATAAAAAAATATGTTATACTACTGAGTCAGGAATCCTTCTATGTAGAGCAGCTATAAACCTTTTTTTGGTGCTTTGGTGCTTGGCTTTTATATGGATTAGTCAGACTTCCAGGATTATTGAATGGTATTCTACTATCTTTGCTAGAAAGATTTCCTGTGATCTTTCTTAATTAAGTTTTAAAACGTCACAGCATGACCTGTTCTCATAATGGTATTATATTATTTCTTGTATCCTCCCTTAATATGTCTGTGTCTACGCCGATGTAAATAGTGGTTTCCCTTTGCCTTTTCAAAAGTGAGTCTAAAGTTTGTTTTTAGCTGCGTGCCCTTTCCGTCTCTCAGCAGAAAAGGGCATCGTGCTTCAGAGAGCAGAATTGGGCCATGCCATAACAATGCTTTAATTTACAAGATTTGTGTACTTGCCATGCCTAGAGAGACAAGCTATGAATCTTCACCTCACCGTTTAGTATAGACACGGCTGGTGGCAGAAGGCTCGCATTCTTATTCAGCTCAGAAGTGAGCGAATCCCTCTAGCGCCAATCGATGCGGTACAGGAATCTGATAAACACGCTGAAAACCCCCGGTCTGGCAAGTTACATTAAATAATGAGAGGACTCATTATTTCCAGAGGGAAATTAGGAGGCTCTTTGATGGATGGCATATTTCAATATCTGAGTGAATTATTGTGCAGCTGGATCATAAAGCAGTCATTTGACTCCTTAGAGTGGTTGGAGGCACAGAATCAATCACCTGTTCCTTCACACAAAATTAGGAACCTCAGGTGCTCTCGCATTCTTTTAGAGGTGTCGGAGCAAATGAGAGTCGTAATGGCATTTACCTGGCTGAAATTTGCTATTGATAACAGACTAAATTAGGTATTTGTCAAGTGAAATGTTTTGTCATGATTGTAGAGAAAAGATGTGACACGTGTGAATTCAATGTCATTGGAATGGCCTTTGGAAATGTTGAAAGGTTAAAATGCAGAACTGACTGTTTTACATCTCCCGTTATATAAGACAGCTCTATCAAAAATGTATGAATAATATATTACAACATATGGGTTCTCATGCCAGTCTAATTACATGGAATTTAATATAGATCCATGCCATGAAGTAAGAATAGCCCTTTCAATTTGATCCCATTGATTAATTGAAAATATGGAGAAAAACATGCAAAGGACATAAAAGTGAGGAAGCATTTTTTTTTTTTTTTTGCCAATGCATTTGTTAAAGGGATAGTTAACTTTGAAATTAAATTTTGATATGTTTTAGCTTACCTCATGGGCATCCGAGATGTAGGAGTATTTGTTTCCCCAGTAGTTTCAATTTTGATAATTTTAGGTCAAACCGTTCTTGTCTGTGCCTCACATAATGCAGGTCTATGGTCACCACCTCAAAGAGCATACACAGAGAAGTCCAAATTAAACAATCCCCCAACGTAAGTACACACTGATGGCCTAAGACACGAAACGAGCGGTTTGTGTGAGAAAACGAACAGTATTTATATAGTTTTTACTAGGGATGTCCCGATCCGATCACATGATCGGAAATCGGGCCCGATCACGTGATTTCAGACTCGATCGGAATCGGACGTTACATCCCGATCAGGACTCGGATAATGTATATTCTGGGGTGAGCTGAGCATGATGACGCATCAATAATATGGGTTGTAACTTGAAAATAATGCTTTATGTATGTTTCTGTAGATGGATACACGTGCTGGCTCCTCGGTGATACATTACAACAGCGCTAATATCACCCGTGTATATTCGCCAGAAGACGCGAATCTTGAGAGCGCGCGCGCTGATCTGTCTCTGTGCATCATCGAAAGCGCGCACTCGTCTCACAGCACGCAAATATTGAGTTCTCTTTCAAGACTTGCGCTTAAACGGACCAACTCACACAAGAAGTATGTCAGCATGTCCATCTTGATGAGTATCCAAGCAGACATAGTCTGAATATGCCTTAAGAGGACTTTATACAGTCGAGAAAGACGACGCAGAGCCTTCCTTCAGGTCTTAAAGGGGCAGTAGCCTTTACTGCTGTCTGTTTAATGTCAAACAAAAGTTAAGGAATCACTCACTGCTCTTGATTAAATTTTTAATTAATTTAAACAGTTAAATATGCATTTTACATTTGATTAGCCTACTTTATTCAATTTCTCTACCTAAAAACTAATGTTAGACCTATAAAAACCTGAAAAGCATTGTTAATTACACTTCAGTCAAATTACACTTCAAATATTTTTCCACCAAAGTTGATTTATGTCATTGTTGGCAGTTATCATCACAATGATTTCATTTAAAGTGTTAGTTTTTTAAATAAGTTTAGTTTTAGTTAGTTATTTGATGCTATAAAAACGGCTGTGTGATGTCATGATGGAGAGCTTAGATCGTCTAGAAGTCTTCTCTGAGCGAATTTGTCACTGAGGCACTAACAGATTTTTTCAGGATTTTTGGGAGCAGATTATTTAATTTAATTTAATTTCCATAACTGTTTATTTCACACCAACATAATTAATTGTTCTGCATCTATGAGAGTATGGGTGTGCTTTTGATATCGCCATTGTACTTCCTGCTCTGCGCAACTCCGGTCCCGGACTTTTTTATATTTACTGTTGCACTAAAATCCAAAAGTGAAGAATTTGTTTTTATTACTTGATTGTTCAATCTACCTCACAGAAGTGCTCTGTTTGTTAGAGTTGTTGAATGTTAAAATAAGGTGAATAAAATAAAAAATAAGGAACATCCTGGTTCGTTTTTTCGCTCTTCTTTATTCTTTTTTAATGTATTATAGAAGTATCGGATCGGGACTCGGTATCGGCAAAATCAAATGACTCGGATTCGGACTCGAGGGCAAAAAAACCTGATCGGGACATCCCTAGTTTTTACCTCTTATACACGTGCGTGTTTCCTGTGGTGTACAAGAGGTAAAAACAATATAAATACTGTTCGTTCTTTCCTGACAACAAATTATTATTATGCAACAGAGGTGAATGACGATGTCACATTAAAATTTGGCTCTATCTTTCTTGCCACCATTCTCCAAGTAGAAATAAAATGTGATATGATAGGGCCAAGTGAGAAACCAGCAAAAGCCAAATGCTTTATATTGTGAGGAGAAACCAGAGATTCCTCAATAGCCCACCATGAAGTTGACACATTTGAAATAAACCATGTTGACAGTGCATGGAGAGTAAAGCATACAATCATAAGTCCATCAGTAACCATCAGTCTGCATACAACTTAAAATTTGGAAAGGACCAGCCCCCATCTGATCTGCTGCGCTCTAGAGTAGATAACTTAATTCGAGGATGTTTACCGTTCCAAATATAACGAGAATATACGTTTTTTCCAATAGCCAGCTGGTGGAGGTAAAGGAATCATAAGGGAATAGAAATTAACGCGAGGAAGGATGTTCATTTTAACAACAGATATTCTAGCATGTAAAGAAATTAGTTACTTCTGATGTAATTGCATAAGATACTGTATATAGACTAGTTTCTATCAATTCTATATAAAACAATAGTGGATTTAACATAAATATCTAATGTCTAAGGTATGTTTTTAATGTAACCTTCTCCCTTCTCCGTAAAATTACTGGATAATTTCCGGGTAATAAGCTAAGCTATTTTTCTGTTATTTTACAGATTTATTTAGGGTGCCCATGCTGACCCCTGTCAAGGTTTCCCAGCAGAACATTGCCCAAAGCATCACACTTCCTCTTCTGGCTTGCCTTCTTCCCATAGTGCATCCTGGTGCCATGTGTTCCCCAGGTAAGCGATGCACGCGGCCATCTTTGTGATGTAAAAGAAAACGTGATTCATCAGACCAGGCCACCTTCTTCCATTGCTCCGTGGTCCAGTTCTGATGCTCACGTGCCCATTGTTGTCGCTTTCGCCAGTGGACAGGGGTCAGCATGGGCACCCTGACTGGTCTGGAGCTATGCACTCCCATACGCAACAAATTGCGGTTCACTGCACTGCAAAAAATAAAAACAGAAAATGTACTGGTAATTTTCTGCCAGTACATTATCCAGTAATTACAGACATTTCTGTTAACCCTTTAAGCACAAACTAATGGAATGTGTAATTAAAAATACTGACATTATTCTGACACCTTTCTATCAGAACCAGCATTTAGTTCTTGAGCAATTAGAGCTACAGTAGCTCGTCTGTTTGATCTGGCCCCCTCCCCACGTGAATGAGCCTTGGTCACCCATGACCCTGTCGCTGGTTCACCACTGCTCCTTCCTTGGACCACTTAGGATAAATACTGACCACTGCAGACCGGAAACACCCCACAAGAGCTGCAGTTTTATAGATACTCTGACCCAATCATCAAACCATCACAATCTGGCCCTTGTTAAACTCGCTCAAATCCTTATGCTTGCTCATTTTTCTGCTTATAGCACATTCAATTTGAGGAAAAATTGTTCACTTGCTGCCTAATAAATCCCACTAACTAACAGATGTCGTAAATAAGAGATAAGTAAGCTTTGTGTCTGGGTCCTGATCACTCTGTTGAGGTTTATTCTGCAATAAGAACCGACTGGATGTACATCATCCCGCTTATTACATGGCTACTTGTTTCAAGTAAATTAGACACAAAATATTGTCTTGAGCTTTAATATTTTATTAGCTCTTACACAAAGCTTCCGCAAAAAAACAAACAAACAAACATACAAAAACAGCTCCAAACTAAGCATGTTTTTCAGCCTCTATCTATTGCTGAAAATATTAGTTTTTACAATATATGTTGAAATTAATATTGAAAGGGATAGTTCACCCAAAAATTAAAATTAGCACATGATTTACTCACCCCCAAGTTATCCTAGGTGTATATGACATTCTTCTTCCAGACGAATACAAATTGAGTTATATTAAGAAATTCCTGTCTAATCCAAGCTTTATAGCTCTGTTTTTGAAGTCCATAAAAAAAAAAGTTATATATATATATATATATATATATATATATATATATAGTTATATATAGTTATATATATATAATCATCAATGTTGAAAGTTGTGGAACCTGTGATATGTTTTTTTCAGGATTCTATGATAAATAGTTCAAAATAATAGCATTTTATTAATCTGTTGTAACAATTTAAATGTCTTTACTGTCAATTTTGATCAATTAAATGCATTCTTGCTGAATAAAAGTAACTATTTTTATTGAAGGGAGCATGTTTCATTTCACGTTGCTGGGATTTCTGTTTTATTCTTCTATTTTTGCATCCCATGAAAGGTGCCTGAAACCCTTTCTCTCTATTTTATACTCTCATGGTATTAATCCACCATGACAAATGAAGTCCACTTGTTGTCACCCCAATCCCCCTCCCCCATCCCCTCTTTTTTTTCCTTCAGTGCTTCAACACTCAGTATAGTTTCAATCTTTCAGTCTTGATGATTATTAATTATATGCAAACACCTCCACATCTGCTGCAGGGTAATGAAAAAGAAATAGCACTTTTGCCTTTTCCATTCTAAAATGAGCCCTTAAAAGAGCAAGACTATGTAGCTATTGTTCGATCGCCTGTTGAAGGTACCTCTAAGCATCATTACATTTCAATTCTGCAAAGAGTGACATACAATTTGTAAGGGGTAGACTCCAGGGAAATTAACTCAGAGATGACAGTTCACAAGACCAAGAGTTCTGAAAGCAAAAGTCAATTTTGCAGCCCGCTAGTATAATTATATGCCACCATCTTTGATGGAGGAAGATATTTGCACTTCATTCCCTGAGAACAAATGTCCAGGGTGGAATATTCATGTGTTCTAGTATCAGATTTAAAAAATGCCCATAATTACAAATGCAACTTGTTTCTTGTGCAAGACCACGTTTTGCATTTTAAGGGTTTGAATACATTTAATTTAGCTTTTATGCGAGTATGATATGCTTGAGGCTGGGATTTACCATGCAATTTTAATATGCCGTGCTTGTCGGATAGCTAAATGTTGGTTGTAGTAAGCATTCAGGTAAATATATAACTCACAAGGGAAGGAGGCCACATCTTGAAAGAATCTCTGTCCCTCAAGTGTTGAATCTTTGCAGTGAATAGACGTTAATCTCTCATGGCCAAGTCCTCGAGCATGTGGTGTAATTCAAATGCTGCTGGCACACATCTGATTCTGTGAATCATATATCGGCACAATCACGGCAGAACTACAAATACAAATATGTCATACAAACATATAAACAGTCTGAGCTACCCAAATGCAGGGTTTTTTTTGTGTTGTGAGATGCAAAGAAATTAGGTAGAAGAAAAGGTGTGTCCCAGTGTATCACTCAAACGTTTGTGCTTTGACGTTTATTGCCATCATAGATTTAGCCCATCGTGTTTCATTTCTTGTGCGATCTCACGAGCACGTTTCTCATTCTTTCCTTTTATCATTCTTCCTCCCTGCCTTATTCACATGGGGAACGTTGCTCTAGTTTTACCCACAAATCTCTCCTGATCCTGTTGCTTATTTTCCCACGGAAGGGGTGGAGAACTATGGTAAATGTTTGGATTTGATCACAATTAGCTTTGATGGAATATTCGGTTTTATTCAGACCTTTGGAAACAAACACAACCGCTGAGAAAACCGATTCTGTATCTGAGCTTTCAGATTGAGAACATGCCTCTGTGTGAATCCAATGAAGTTTTTTTCATTTTTCTTTTTCATCCTCTTGGTTGAAACAGGCTCATCACTGTCACCCATAGATGACTCATCCTATCTGTTCTGTTCAGACTCTTGTCTGTTCTATACAGGGCAATCATTTCTCGCAAAATCAAACACAGCTGCACAAAGCCGAGATAAGACGAGCGGACAAAAAGTGTCACACAGGCAAATGTTCCACATGAAACAAAGCCTTAACTGCCCTTTATCCTCTGCTGATGTTCAAGCCAACGATTATTCTGAATAGTGTCTGGCAACAGTCTACTTGGATTAGAAATTATGTTTTTTGAGCAATGTTTTATCCATTAGTAATGGATCAAGGGATAGTTTAGCCAAATGTACTTTCTGAAATGATGTCATCGTTTACTCAACCTCATGTCATTCCAAATTTGTGGAACATAAAATAAAACATTTTGAAAAACAAATTTTTGTCCATTCAATGTAAGTCATCAGGGTCCAATGCTG
Source organism: Pseudorasbora parva (assembly GCF_024679245.1). Lineage (NCBI taxonomy): Eukaryota > Metazoa > Chordata > Actinopteri > Cypriniformes > Gobionidae > Pseudorasbora > Pseudorasbora parva. Next base: position 26,702,775 of record NC_090181.1, on the reverse strand, counting down.
TTGTTTAGGATGTTATTGACTTAAATTGTATGGTCAAAAACATTTTAACGTTATTCTAAATGTCTTCTTTTTGTATTCCACCAAAGCAAGAAAGCTGTAAATACAAGCCATACTGTATATATACACACACACACACACACACACACACACACACACACACACACACACACACACACACACACACACACACACACACACACACACACACACACACACACACACACACACACACACACACACACACACACACACACACACACACAGTATATACACTATATGCAGTGGAGGCCAGAGCTGTGGAGAATCCACCTGCGGCAGAGAGTGCGGCGATTCAGGTAAATTACCCAAAAAATTTGGTTGAGGAAAATAGACTGGGTGATGCTGAGACGTTGAATATTTGTTCTTGCAAATCGAATATGCAAAAAAAGTGATAGCACACCTAATGTTTTGCTGCCCGATTTGTTTTGCGATGGCATTTAAATGGAGACAGAACAAAGCTAATTCAAAGTTCCATCAAAAAAGAAAAAAATCTGACACGTTTCAAATGGATAGAGCTAAGAAAGCTGACGTGGAAGATTTATTTGGTGAAAGTGACAGCGAGTCTTCTGATTTTAGCGTCAGTCTCTCTCAGAGTGACTTCTAGTTGTGGGTGTGAAGTGCAGGACATTAAACAGCTACTAAAAACAGGAGAGGGGTCTGCATAAATGATTATTTTTCTGATGCAAAGCAGTTTGTTGATAAAACCAGGTTTTGTTATTTCGGAAGTTTTGTACAAACAAGGAAATATATTGATTAAAAAAGATGAAAACTCACTTCTGACAATGCCAATGAAGGTATAGTGAGAAAGTATAATAGCCTGGCTATTAAGCCTGGTGTGTGTGTGTGTGTGTGTGTGTGTGTGTGTGTGTGTGTGTGTGTGTGTGTGTGTGTGTGTGTGTGTGTATGTGTGTGTGTGGAGTGCTGCTATGTTTCTTAATCTCTTTCATTTCTCAAAATATGATTGAAGTGAATATTGCGACTGAATATAAATGGAGCAAGGGAAATGAGAAAATGAGCAGGAATTTTTGAGGTGGTTAAACAAAAAAGAATAGATGTTGTTATGTTGCAAGAAACACACAGTGACTAAAGGAATGCTGCTGATTGGGCTGAGGAGTGGGATGGGGTCTCAGTGTTGAGCCACAACACCTCACTTAGTGGAGCAGTTGCCATTCACTTTGCTAAGAGTCAGAAAATTCAGCTTTGCCATTACAGGTGCTGGCCATTAAATTAGCATATCATCAAAAAGTTGATTTATTTCACTAATTCCATTCAAAAAGTGAAACTTGTATATCAAATTATATTCATTACACACAGAAAATGTTTATTTTTGTTTTAATTTTGATGATTATAATTAAGACTAAGGAAAATCCCAAATTCAGTATCTCAAAAAAAAAAAAAAGAATATTACTTAAGACCAATATAAAGAAAGGACTTTTAGAAATCTTGGCCAACTGAAAAGTATGAACATGAAAAGTATGAGTACAGCACTCAATACTTAGTTGGGGCTACTTTTGCCTGAATTACTGCAGCAATGCGGCATGGCATGGAGTCGATCAGTCTGTGGCACTGCTCAGGTGTTATGAGAGCTACCTTCAGCTTTTCTGCATTGTTGATTCTGGTATATCGCATCTTCCTCTTCACAATACCCCATCGATTTTCTATGGGGTTAAGGTCAGGCAAGTTTGCTGGCCACTTAAGAATAGGGATACCATGGTCCTATAGGTACTGGTTGCTTTGGCATCGTGTGCAGGTGCCAAGTCCTGTTGGAAAATGAAATCTGCATCTCTATAAAGTTGCTCAGCAGCAGGAAGCATGAAGTGCTTTAGAACTTCCTGGTATACGGCTGCGTTGACCTTGGACCTTAAAAAACATAGTGGACCAGCACCAGCTGATGCAACACATTCTCACACCCAACTCGTCACATATGGACGCTTGACCAGGACCCCTTGTCGTCACTTTTCAACGAACTGGGCGTACCTTTATCATCAATTTTCGACACGCTGGGTGCTCCATTCATTTCAATGAGAAACCTTTGGCGTCATACACAGACGCATTTAATTCTTTGCGTTTGTAAAAGCAGACATGATTTTATTAATATTTAAAGGCTACTTTTATATTTTGGAGCAACTAACCCAACTCCTACCCTAAACCTACACACATCTTAACAATATAAAACACATGCCAGGCAAATAAATGTACAGTCACAAGTATTTATTGCAAAATCTGACCAAAACAGTATAAAAGTATTAGCTCATGTTGCATTCCAAGTCTTCTGAAGTCATACGATGTCTTCATGTGAAGAACAGAGTTGATCTTGATGTTTTAATCGCTAAAATGATGATCCCGCTGCCCCGTGAACGAACTCATTCATATCTCATTCAAATAATTCAAAAGACTCATGAGCATGACGCAATCGGTCACAAGACATACGAGAGCCAATGACATTTTACAATCAATGCTGACGTAATGACGCAATTGGTCAAAAGACATACGAGAGCCAATGCAATTTCACTATGAAATCTGAAGTACGGGCGGCAACATTTGAAATTTTATTGTGTTTGTTCATGATCTTTGGCGGATGGAGATGCTGATCGCTTTTGGGGATTTTCTTCATGCAAATCAATCGTTTGGCCTCGGAAAACTCGGATTATTTAACTTTTTTGAATAACTCGTGGATGCAGTCGTATGTTATATCCTGTGTTTTATATCATGTTCACACAAATGGGTAGGTTTAAGGATGGGGTGGGGTTGGGTTACATGTTAAAGTGTGTCTAAATAGCGTAAATAAAATAAAAGTAAATGAAATGTTAAAGTGTGTCTATATAGCGTAAATAAAATAAATGTAAATAAAATCATGTTAAAATGTGTCTAAATAGCGTAAATAAAATAAATGTAAATGAAATTATGCTTGCTGATTAAAACATTTCACCATGACGATAATATTCCCATTCCCAGTGCGTCTGTGTATGACGCCAAAGGTTTCTCATTGAAATGAACGGAGCACCCAGCGCGTCGAAAATTGACAATAAAGGTACGCCCAATTCGTTGAAAAGTGACGACAAGGGGTCCTGGTCAAGCGTCCATATGTGGCGAGTTGGGTGTGAGAATGTGTTGGCTGATGACATGGCAGCACAAACCATCACTGACTGTGGAAACTTTACACTGGACCTCAAGCAACATGGATTGTGTGTCTCTCCTCTCTTACTCCAGACTCTGAGACCCTGATTTACATTTTTTTTAAAACTTTCATCAGAGAACATAACTTTGGACCACTCAGCAATCCTTTTTATCTTTAGCCCAGGTGAGATGCTTCTGATGCTGTCTGTTGTTCAAGAGTGGCTTGACACAGGGAATGCGACAGCTGAAACCAATGTCTTGCATACGTCTGTGTGTAGTGGTTCTTGAAGCACTGACTCCAGCTGCAGTCCACTCTTTGTAAATCTTACCCACATTTTTGAATGGGGTTTGTTTCTCAACCCTCTCCAGGGTGCGGTTATCCCTATTGCTTGTACACTTTTTTTCTTCCACATATTTTCCTTCCCTTCACGTCTCTATTAATGTCCTTGGACCCTGAGCTCTGTAAACCACCAGCCTCTTTTGCAAAGACCTTTTCTGCCTTGCACTCCTTGTGCAAGGTGTCGATGGTTGTTTTTTGGACAACTGTCAAGTCAGCAGTCTTCCCCATGATTGTGTAGCCCACAGAACTAAACTGAGAGACCATGTAAAGGCTTTGCAGCTGATTAGAGTGTGGCACCCGCTGTCTTCAATGTTGAACCTTTTTCTACATTGAACATTTCACAATATTTCACAATATTTCTAGAATACTTAGAATATAGTAGAATATTTCACAATATTCTGTTTTTCTGATAAATTAAGAAATACACCTTTGAAATATATTAGTTTGTGTGTAATGAATGAAATATATAAATATAAAAGTTTCACCTTTTTAAAATTATTAAAATTATTAAAATAAATCAACTTTTTGCTTAAATTCTAATTACATGGCTAGCACATGTACATGGATTAGTTACATTTGAAATATATATTTAGAATCACAATATTCAGTTTTTTCTTTTCTTTATGTATTTTTGAACAAATAAATGCAAAAACAGAAAAAAACATACTTTTTGTTCTTTAGACTGTGCAGCCATAATTCAAAGGTGACAGTTAAGTGGATGTTGATCATAGTGCATTAGTTTGTATCTTGGTTTGTCCAAAACCTTTGGGAGTGACAACAACAAACCTCCAACCCAAACAAACCCCAGAGGGGCCGGTCGGCTATCACACACAACACCACCAATTTACTGCTTAACGTCTCCTGACACAGGCCATGAGTTCCTGTGGAAAGCAAACTGCATTACCTAAACGAGGTGTTTTGGAGTTATCCACAGCAAATGTATTTGCAGACTAACCACAGTGGAATTCGTAATGGCACAACTGTCGCTGTAGAGCCCAAGATACATGGTAAACAAACAACTAGCTAGCAAACATTGCCTATAATGTGAGATGTGCACACACAATTTTTTAAAATGTTTATTTTTAGGGCTCAGATAAGCTATTGCCTACCTAACATCTATTTTTCATCCAGAATGAAAGCTGCAATCTGAAACGGGGAGAGTAAAATCTGTCTAACCCATCATCTCATTAGTCCCAACAGGAGCTCAAAATGAGAGGGGAAAAAAAACTATACGATTTATAGGCTACAAAAAATATAATTTATTTTGTATAATAAATCCATCTGAAAATTTCTGTGAAACTGCACTCTGAGTTTGCCAAGATTAGGAACTATGGCACGACTGTAAAACACTATTTTTTTTTTTTTTTTAGCAATGTGACAGGCTGCGTATGCATTTTAAAATCCTACAGCTGAGCTCAGATGTAGCTGCTGTTCTGTTCCTGTAGGCCCTGTAAGCGGTAATCCGATTGGGAAGATTACACAAACACATTTCTCGACCTTTCATTTAAAGCAAAAGCACACAGCTGAGCACTGCATCCTCATCTTGAAAATACTGTGATATTTCTTTCACTCGTAACATCTAATATTTTCTGTGAAAAATACATGGAAGGTCAGCTTGGTATTACACTTGTCGTTTTTGTTGCCCGGAGCTACATTGACAAACATGAGCTGTGTCTACCCTGTTTTGAACAAAATCTTGTTTGAAGTTAGCACATGAGGCCCTAAGAAGTGTTTACACACTCATGGATGACTAATCCACTGCTCCTATCTATCTATCTATCTATCTATCTATCTATCTATCTATCTATCTATCTATCTATCTATCTATCTATCTATCTATCTATCTATCTATCTATCTATCTATCTATCTATCTATCTATCTATCTATCTATCTATCTATCTATCTATCTATCTATCTATCTATCTATCTATCTATCTATCTATCTATCTATCTATCTATCTATCTATCTATCTATCTATCTATCTATCTATCTATCTATCTAAACGGCAACCAGAATGAATGTCCCACAGGGCTTGCAAAACGCCTTTATCAAACTAACACAATGATTTATCTCTCTATCCCACCAGCGATAAATTTGAATATTATTTTTTGTATTATTTGGCCAGCCCGATTGGTGGATATAACCGCGAACCGTACACACACACACACACACACACACACACACACACACACACACACACACACACACACACACACACACACACACACACACACACACACACACACACACACACACACACACACACACACACACACACACACACACACACGCTCGCCCAAGCCCCACTGCAGAGTCAGACAAATGAAAGCATGATCAAAATTTTTGCAATTGTATTTTTCCTTCAAATATCAAGTCAAGAGCGTGAACAACGCACATCAAGAAAGTAATGTTATTTCAATATTTAAGATAGCCGATCAGCAGGCCAGGCTTACGTTTTGGTAGCCCATCTGGAAAACACATAGACCCGGGAAATTAGGCTTTGCAAGCCCTGGTCCATTCACACCCGAGTCTGATCCCGAATCGCAATGAACCAACAACAAATAAAAGGATTCTTCAGCCTTTGCCAGCATTCTAAATGAAGTTCAGTTAGACATGTACACATTTATCAATAGATATCAAACAATCTGTAACAATGCAATACTATCACATATATGAACTCACATTAGTGTGTTGCTTCATTGATTCATGTAATCTCATCCTGTCTGCAAATCCAGCCTCTTGTTTACAAACGAATCCGTGGTTAAATGAAGGAACAAACACGCAATGTCTTTCCCACATGTGCTGGCTATTAAATAAAAATAAAGTTCATCCATGCATTCATAATATCCAAATGAATCGTATGCAGTATGTTTTTTTGCTTAGATGTTCGATCCGGTTTAGCTCTATGTAGGCCTATGTCATGTCAGGCACGAGTCAGTGGGCGTGGCTACAGAATCAGGCGTTGTTCTTAAGTTGAGGCGGTGTTTCACCACACAATGACATCAAGGTGTGGCATATTCTGAGATTGATCATTTGCTGGGCCTGGTGTCTATAAAAGCTTTTCTTTGACTAACAAGGAAGTTTTCAGCTCTGAAACTTACAGGATAATCTTATATTACCATGACCTTTTATATATCAAAAGCTCAAGAGAAAGTTGATTTCTCAATTCAGTACCCCTTTAATGAATAATTTTAGGGGCCACTGTAAGTGGTACATGATTAATTAAGTTCGCTAATTCTTTTATGTCTATTTGTGCAGTTTCTGCACTATAAGCACCACTAATTACAGACTGCTGTAACTGATTGTTACTATTTGCTTTGAGTCTGGCCACAGTGCGGCTGTTGTGGACATGTCTCTGATCAACTAATCGCGAGCTTTGATTGCACAGCAGAGACTAGTATTTGCCCCCCCCCCCCCTCTCTCTCTCTCTCTCTCTCTCTCTCTCTCTCTCTCTCTCTCTCTCTCTCTCTCTCTCTCTCTCTCTCCCTCTCACCATATTAAGTTCTGTTTTTCCTCTAACCTTCCTTTCTCACTGACTTTTTTAGTCACACTTCCTCCAATTTGAATTCTTCCCAGGTAGTTTGGTGTGCTAAGTTTCAATCAATTCCCATTATTTAGATTAATCCCCAGCCTTCTTAATTCAGTGGTTTAAAATGGTGGGTTTAAAGCTATCCTTGAATCCACTTTAAGTGATATATATTTCAGCTTCAGTGTACTCAACAGCTCATGTTATTGGTGACTCTCCCGAGGAAATGGGTTGTTGAGTCACAATAAATTGAGTCACTCACACTGAGTGCAGGTAAAACAAAAAAAATCTTAAAGGTGATGTGTGTAAATTCTGCTTCATCAAATGGAATTACAGTCTGCAGCGCAACATAACAACATTGTGGCTTAAAAATTGTGTCATCCAGTCACACTGTACAAAAAATAAATCCATAAAATAACAGAAAAAGTACTGGCAGCTTATTACCTGGACATTGGCCAGTAATTTTACAGACATTTCCATTAACCCTAGCATAGTATGGAATAAATTTCAAAATTCTAATTACAGGTTAAACACCTGTAAAAAAATAAAAGAATTACGTTGTTTTTAGAGTTCATCATAACATGTACAGTAAGTATGGGTGCAAAAAGCCTCCTTCTCTTTTGATGGCAATTTAAAAATATTCTAACAGAAGCAATATATTGTACACAAAAAATGATAGTATAGTTAATAGTATTTGCTATATTATAACATTATATTTCACCCTTGTCCAATTTTCTGGAGGAAATGAATGCATGCTGATGAGCAAAGATGGCAGAATTACAAATTGCTTTCTTCTGGGGAGTCCTATATGTTTCCGACAAGGCAGCTGATATTGGGATAAATGTAAAAACTGGCAGATAGATTTCTTCACATTTTACTGATATCCTTGAAAAGTAACTTTGTCTGGTTCAAATACGCCATCTCAATTCGAAGGCTTCATGCAAACTCCAGAGGTCTCATTAGTCGGCAGCATATGTCACCGAGGATGTCTCATTTCAGAACTCTAGCTTTTATAAAATTGTTACTCCTGTGTAATTATTATATCTTTGGGATGCAATCGTTACTTTTCTGAAAGGAAGAAGGCAGTCACAATGACTTGTGCAGCCGATATGTTAAAAAGTATTTTAAAGTCAGCATGAAACAGAAGTTGCGATAGTCTTTTCTTTCCTATTGTGGCATATATCTGAGTGAAACTGCTTCTGGAACAAGAACAAATTTATGTCGGGACTTGATTTTGTCCATCAGGTATTACTGGATCGCTGGATCACTGTAGTTTGCTATTGCTGTTATCTTTGTCTTTTAATTAAAGATTACTAATGCACGTGAAAAAATAGCAATGAAATACTGCAATATTCCATAAAAAAATAACAATTGTCAATTTTGATTTCATGGTGCCTTACAGTTTTATCAATTTTATATTGACTAAACAAAATGGATATAATGAATACTCGATAAAATGGACACCTTGAACAAACTGAGAGTTGCTTTAGGTAAAAGAAAAATGAAGAAAAATATTATTGTTGGTTAGTCAGTTGATTTATCGTGTATACAGAAATAACAGAATAATACAGAGAGAAATCTGCATGATAATTAGCTGTTTTATGTTTTGTTTTTTTCCTTGTAGGTTAGAAATGGCAGTATTACACTAGCGTATTTGACAGTTCATAAATTAAATAACAAAAGCATTAATTATGTTCATAAATGAGCAGTTTTGAATAAGAAATTCAATCAATGTAAAGCTTTTATCTGGCACAACAGCACATTCTTCACACCATTCTCTAATAAGGTGAATTCTGAAAACATACCAAGCATTCACTTTTGTGTGAAAATGTAGTCCTCGTGTTTCTTGAGTTCTCATAAATAAGTATCTGCCCTCTGAGAAGTAACTGTAATAACATGGATAGGGCCCAGTGGGCAGGGGAAGGGGTCATCATGGGTGTGTTGGTTTGTGGAAATGTGTTGGCTTGGAGCTTCTCAGCATCTTCATTTGAAGCTGATTTTATTTAAATTACTTTTTAGATGTTGCCTTGTGGGTCTCTCATTAACCATTAGCATTTACCGAACTGGGTGTTGGTCGTCATTATAGATCCCTAGAGTCAGGAAGGCCTAGTAATAAAAAAAGGAATCAGCTTCTTATATATCATCGTATAATTTGCATTTCAGGAGGTCTTGGGATTGCACTTCTAAACTATATCCTGAACTAAAACTAACTAAAGGTAGAAGTTTATGCAATGATAAGACACCCTAGACACATTTTTCTACTATAGGAAACATAATCGAACGTCTTTCAATAGATTTCTTGCAACTGCCCTAGAGAAGATGAATAAGATAATTATGTGTGAGCTCTGGGCAAATGGATGAACACATCCTACTGCTGCTAGACTGCCTGCAGTTCTATACACTACATCAGCTTCCATTGCTTGATTATTGTGTTCAGGAAAGAATTTGTAACATAAATTGTTGAAAAGATTTTTGTGTCTAATATTTGCCTCGCAAGGCGAATAGAGGGAAATGTAATTATTGATAATTGCACAAGGACATAGTGTCTTATCTCCTGCATTGCAGCCCAGTAAAAGTGAAATACAAGAATATTTCTGCACACGTGTTCAAACATGTGCCATACAGCCATGCATGTTTGAGTTCATATACGGCAGGTCATCCGAGCAAAAGAGAGCTAATGTAAGAGACCCATCATTAACATCCCCAGCAATAACATGGCAGATAAGTATCAGATAAATCAGAAATATGTAATTTTCTTGCAGATCTATCAAACAGGGCTGTCTGATGAAGAGAGCAAGTGCTTTGCATTGCACATTAAGAACAGATCAGTCCAGCTATTCATCCAGGTGATGCTCTGCCCGGAGGCAAGTACGCACCCCTTTTGAATAATTTAGTTGGCGCTCTTAGACATCATTATTTGTAACTCCCTTATACTGAAAAATTGAGAGTGCCCAGCAAATTTTCCTTTGATTTGATCATGACCTAATAGTTACAGACTCAGACTGGTAACCCGAAGTTTGCAGGTTCGGATCTCAATGCCGACAGGAAATGCTCCCCGGGCGCCACAGCAAAAATTGTTGCCCACCACTCCGGGTTTGTGGTGTATGTGTTCACTACTCACTACCAGGGCCGCGTTATCATAATGGGCAACATGGGCTGCAGCCCAGGGCCCCGAACACCAGGGGGCCCCCGAGACAATTCTCTTTTGCGTTATCCTTTTTTTTTTTTGGGACCGAGGTAATTATGCGTACGTTGAGCTTCGTTGTCAGCACCCGAATCTAGTCACAGTGGACACCCAGTACATCATCACCGCAACGTGTCGAACGAAAATGTAAGAAAATATGACAGTGGCAGGGGCGGATCTGCCACCCTAAAAGAAAGACCATAGCCACCCCAGCAGGCAGCTAGTGTATCCCAAATTCCCAATGCATAAAATATAAATTGTTCCTTTACCGATTTACATTAGCGGCGCTTCAAATGTGATGAGATAATAGCATTAAAACACGTCTTTCTATTATAGTAGTCCAACAAATGACTCCTATGAACTGCTTAGATCTGCAACGCAAATAGTTTGATCACGAATAGATCGCCTGTTATACGTCCCAATGTTAACGGATTTCAGCTTTCTCACTACACACTGATGCGCTCCGGCAGTGCTTTCCAGGAGCAGTGCGTATGCAGCAGCTGGATGCGCTGAATTAAAGTGATAGAACGTTGTTCGCATTAAAATAAACATGCATTGAAGTGAAAATCTGGTTATTTCACCACAGATTCATGTAATTTAAAGTCTTATCTGTTTCAATTACTTTTTGCCTCGGGTAAAGCAAGAAAACAGGGGGCAAGGGCCCCGCAAAAGCTTAGCCCAGGGCCCCGCAAAGGCTTAACACGACCCTGCTCACTACTAATGTGCGTTCACTAACTTTGATAGGTTAAATGCAGTGGAGAAATTCAGAGTATGGGTAACCATACTTGGCCATGTCATTTTTCATTTAATTAAAGTTTCATGCCGTTTTGATAGCAAAAAGTTATCTTATATTCATCTTACATTATCTTACATACATCTTACATTGGCATTTTAATTAGTAGCCACATTTTAAATGACACCAAAGTTTCACTTGTTATTAGTTGGAATTATGCTGCAAATATCAGTTTATTCCACTTATATTAGCTCTTAAACAAAAGCTTAATCCTTTGAATAATTGGAAATGCAATTTTATACAACCAAACGACAGTGATATTTCAAACACCCACATCGCTAAACAATAAATAGTGTTTTAGGCTCAAGGAGACAACAGAAATCTGTATTGAAACCAGCTGACTGTTGCTAATTTATCTTTTGTAAGCACTGAAAAAGATGCTTAAAATTCCCGTCGGGTTTGGATGCCTTGCTTTTTGTTGTTTACTGTTTTCATTTTCTCCAATATTTACCAGAAGCATCATGATACTAATTGCTATATGTATGTTTTTATTTCATCGAATCATTTGAAGAATCCACTTCCTTTTGTAATGATTTGAGTCTGTTCAGTGTGAAATTTATTTTTGAATATGGCTTCCTCCATTAGTTGAGGCAACCATGGATTTCATGACCCCATGTGAATCAGATATAATGATCTGAGGTCTAACTCAGGAAACCAGCAATCATGACAATAAGCGTGAAGCCCATCGATATTAGCACATCCTGCTGTTGTAGACTGGCCCGCTGTTATCATCATTTATTTTCAGCTTTGCACTTTATTTGCAATCTGTACCGCAGACACAACCCCCTTACTGCAAAAGTATGACACTGATTAAAGTCCTGACGACTTGTGAAGCGGAAACATTTATGGACAGCGTTTTGGTTCCTCAAGCGCTTTTAATGCTGCACAGCTTTGCACAATAGGGTAGGTGGGTAATTTGTTCAGCTGACTTGGTTTCCACTATCAGCTCATGTTACGCTGTGTTTATTCAATTCATTCCTACACACCCAACTGTTTTTTCACCTTAGGGTTCAGCTCATGCCCATCGTGACAGATCAGGTCCGCTAGAAGCCTCCGGCATGCTGAAATTAATATCGCAGGCAGCCACCCACGTCCGTCTGCCCTCACAGCGTCTCTCAATGCATGCCCATGCTCATCTCTGAGATATTACTCTAGTAAATGACCTCTGATCACACCAGAGGCCACGACAAACTTTAAAAGGAATATAATGAGTTTAATGCAAGGTAAACTTATTTGATCGCATTTGGCATAATGGCACATATTTAACCTTGTTTTTATATTAAGGTGCATATTATTTACAGTTGTGCTCAAAAAGTGTACATACCCCTTCCAGAATCTACAAAAATATTAATGATTTTATTAGATTAAAGGGTTAGTTCACGCAAAAAGGAAAATTCTGTCATTAATTACTCACCCTCATGTTGTTCGACACCCGTAAGACCTCCGTTCATCTTTGGAACACAAATGAAGTCATTTGTATTGAAACCTGATGGCTCAGACAGGCCTCGAATGACACTAATGTCATTTCCTCTCTCAAGACCCATAAAAGGCACTAAAGACGTCATTACAGAGCCCATCTGACTACACTCTAAAAAATGCTGGGTTAAAAACAACCCAAGTTGGGTTGAAAATGCACCAACCCAACAATTGGGTTGTTTTAACCCAATGGTTGGGTTAAATGTTGCTTAAGACAACCCAATTGCTGGGTAAGAACAACTCAACCATTGGGTTAAAACAACCCAATTGTTGGGTTGGTGCATTTTCAACCCAACTTGGGTTGTTTTTAACCCAACATTTTTTAGAGTGTACAGTGATTCTACAATAATTTTATGAAACGATGAGAATAGTTTTTGTGCGCAAAAAACCTAAATAACGACTTATATACTGATGGGCCGATTTCAAAACAAAACTTTGAATCGTTATGAATCAGTGTATCGATTCATGATTCGGATCTCAAAAATCAGATGATTTCAGCAGTTTGGCGGATTGACACGCGATCTGAATCTTTGTTCTTTGTGTTCCGAAGATGAATAAAGGTCTTATAGGTGTCGAACGACATGAGGGTAAGTAATTAATGACAGCATTTTCATTTTAGGGTGAACTGTTATACAAAATGCATGGATTTTTTATTTATTTCAGACTGTCCTGAATTAGATATTTTACATAAAAGATGTTTACAAGACAATCAAAAAAGGTTTACATACCCTTGATTCTTAATATTGTGTGTCATCGGATGATCCACGGCTGTTTTGTTGTCGTTGTTGTGTGACGGTTGTTCATGAGTCCCTTGTTTGTCCTGCACTCTAAAAACTGCTGGGTTAAAAACAACCCAAGTTGGGTTGAAAATGGACAAACCCAGAAATTGGGTTGTTTATTCACTGGGTTCAAACAACCCAATTTCTGGGTTTGTCCATTTTCAACCCAACTTGGGTTGTTTTCAACCCAGCAGTTTTTAGAGTGTGAGCAGAACTGCCCAACGCTCTTCAGGTCCTGCAAACTCTTCAGTTTTCCAGCACCGTTTACATATTTAAACTCTTTCCAGTAGTGACAGTATGAATTTGAGATCCATCTTTTCAGACCAGGATAATTTGAGGCACCCAAGCACATCTATTAAAAAAGTTCAAACCGATGCTCCAGGAAACACGATGCATTAAGAGCTGCCATGGATCATCCAGGTAGTGGCACAAAATATTAATAGGGGTAAACTTATGAACATGTTTTTTGTCTTTTATGTAAAATATCTTATTCAGGACAGTACTAAATAAATAAAAATAACATGCATTTTGTATAATCCTTCTTATTTTGTTAAACTCATTAATATTTTTGAGATTCTGAAAGGTAAACTTTTGAGCACAACTTAAGCCATATTGTGATTATACTTTTTTAAAACATTTATAGATGGATTGCTTTTCTAGAGAAAGTCAAAATATTTTTTCCCCCCAGTTCTGTCAGTTCATCTTTTAATTAACCTTAGGTACAATCATATTAGAGTTCTAGGGGGAAAAACAGCCTGTGGAGAAGAGAATAGCTTTCTGAGATGGGCGTGTGGACACTGCAATAATAATGGAACTGCTGTTTGAATTGATTGTAATGAAGCATGCAGTCAGATGGTTCTCTCAAATGTTTGTTTATGATTACAAATGGGCACTGCTCTGAACCCAGCGACTGAACTCATAAAGCAGTCGGGCACTCCTGGCCTTTTCCCTGGGTCTCTGCGGTAGGACAGCGAGAGGTAAAGAATGATGGTTTATTCTCTAGCTCATTTAGAGCTGACCACACAGCTGGAGGACCCAGATGTACCGATTTAATGGCTAATTACTGTCTCGCGCACACACTGCCTGATGAGAGTGAAAGGTCATGCTGAGGAGCTCCGGGTGTGAGTTTATTGTGTTATTTATGCATGTAAATTATTAGCCACAAAATTGCACTACTCAGATACTGTGAAGCCAAACTAATGATGCAATCCATCATAAAATAACCTAGTTCTACTCATATATGGTGCAATTGTAGACCAGAACGAAAGAAAGAGAGAAAGAAAGAAAGAAAGAAAGAAAGAAAGAAAGAAAGAAAGAAAGAAAGAAAGAAAGAAAGAAAGAAAGAAAGAAAGAAAGAAAGAAAGAATTTGCTTTCATGTATTCTATATGTAATTAGCCAAGTTTGTCTTAACATTGAATCGTTTATCTAATAATTTTATTTAAGTGCTCTTGTTATTATTTTATGCAAGTGCACTTTTTTTTGGTAACACTTTAAAATAAAATTCACTTTGTTAACATTGGTTATTGAGTGGTGCAGTTATGCATTTTTGTAGGCCAAAACCCAGAAAAGAGTTAGCATTTTAGCATTTCTGGTTCCATCATCCGGAAGTAAGTGGCTGCGTCCGAAATCACAAACTCTTTTGAGTAGGTACTTATTTTGAATAAGTAATTACTTCCCAACTACTAAAAAAGAATGTTCTATATCGGATGAATGTGTGTAGTACAAATGTAATCTGGATGTACTACAGTCGCCATGTTGTCATTATCACGTTACGTACCAGTGTCAGTTACATCGCTTCACTGCCATTTTAAAATCTTGTCCCGTGCCCTCATGGGATAGAAAAGTGTCCATATGCACACTACAGAATCTTGCCAAAGTATTAGTTTTTTTTTAGTTATTTGGGTACTCTCTTTTTGTTGTTGTTGAGTACTGTGAATTCAAACACTACTTTTGTCTCATACTGTTTTTTTTTGTTTGTTTACTATATAGTAGGGAAGTATGCGATTTCAGATGCAGCCAATGGGTTTTTTGGTATACTTGAAATAAGGTCTGTGGCGAACACAAGCTTGAAAATTTCACATTTTATTCTACTAAATACATCATTAATACCCTCTTATGATTTATGATCTTGTGAAAGGCAATTGCTAAAAAGTGGCTAAATGGGACAGAGGTTGTTGTGGACATTAAACAAGTCTTTATAAAGTCGAGTTATAAAGTCACAATTCTGATATAAACTCATAATTCTGTGCTATAAAGTCAGAATTCTGACTTTTTTTCTCAGTCAGAATTGTGACGTTATATCATGCAATGCGAGTTTATATCAGAATTCTGACTTTATATCACGCAATTGTAAGAAAAAAAGAAGAAGATATATATAGAGATAAAAAGTCACAATTACTCTTTTTATTTTTTTACTTAGTGGCGGAAACGGGCTTCCATTTGTCTGGCTATCACCAGACCAGCTTAATTTAAAATTGAACAGTGGTCTGTGGAGTCTGCTCTGTATTTTCTACTGCACAAGAGGCGTGATCAACACGTATTATTCGAATAACTCTCTAGGAATTGGACAGTCCTTCAACCAATCAGACCACAAGAAGCATGATCAAGTCTGGCAGTCTATGGCAACGAACCATCGTTTCTCTATCTGTCGTAATTTTAAACCCGCCAATGGCGTGCCAGGCTGATAAGCCAGTCTGTGATTGGTTCCCGCAAAAGTGTAACAGAAGCAGTAGAAATGAATGTACACGTTTCCAGACTGAGTTGCAGAGCGAAATCAAATCGCCGGCAGATCAGGCTGGGTTTACCCAGTCTAGGCTTCCATATTTTTCAGAAGCTTTAGTGACGTTGAAGTCAGGCGAAAGTGTAGTTTGTATATAGCCTACATTTTTTTATTCTGCTTAATGTATTTAGGCTTTAGAATTCATAAAATTTGCGTTCACTTGTGAAAATTGTCACAACTAACAAAACGTGTAAGAATCATAAACTGCAATAATCCAAAAGCCAGTGGGTTTTTTGTTGAGGGAACCAAGGTAATGCAAACTTCCGGGTTGATCTACAAAAATACATCATCTGTAATATGTGAATCTGAATGGCGTCTGATTTAATGTCATCTATGGCAACGCTGTATTTGATGAGTCCGCTCATCCATGTAACTGAAACTGCTTTCATGTCTGTCGTATCACATCGCGGATTCGCTCTTGCTTGTTTTGTACAAACGCAACTGTCTCACTTATCGATTGCTGTGAAAATAACCTCTGAGGACTTCAGTGAATTCCATTTTACTGTAATGTTGTTGTAGTGTTCATCTTGTCATTAAAAGTATTGTTTTGAACATGTATTTGGACCTTTTTTTTTATTTTACAGAGTTTATTTTTTTTACTGAGCCCTCGCTGTGAGACCGCATAATCAAAATCGGATGCCCTCATTGGCATCAAACAGAAAGTTTTGCTAGTTTTCATAATAAGATCATAAAATTGTCACAACTACTCTTATACATATTCCTTTGATGGAAACATGATCATGATGAATTAGTTTTCATTTGGTCCCATTCATCCAAACAGGAGGATAGGTTTACTTTTAAAAAATAAATAAATAAATAAATAAATACAAATATGGACCGACCTGAATCTTTTTGTTTGTGACTTTTGGACTAAATGTGTTGTGCTGAATTTTTGATGAATCCATAAACATTGAGGTGAAAATGAACAGAAATAAACATGGACTCATAATAATGATGAACAGACAACAGAAAATTGATTTCTGCATATGAAATTATATCAAAGTATGAATTAACTAGTGTAACAAATATGCTAAATTAATGATAAGATGTGCTGTCCCTTTCCCAGTAACCCAAAGGTTGTGACACAATCACCCAAATGTTACAAACGCGTTTTGGCTCAGTTGAATCCTTTCATTATAATATAAACTTGCTTAATTTTCAAATGGATATGTAACATAATCAGTATTACAGCAATGTATCATGTGTTGGGCTGATGTTTTTAATTTATGGTAAGACCGTGCACAAGGCGTAAATTCAAAAACTGTCCCAATCACCCTTAATTCACCCTCGGAATAAATTTTTTTTTTGTAACATTTAACCTTTATTTTATATATAACTAATGCTAACAAATAGAACCTTATTGCAAAATGTTACCCTTTTTTAAGTAGAGGAAAACACGTTTGAGAACATTACCGATCAATCACACGCATCACACGTTGGCCAATGAGCCAATTATCATGTGAGTTATGGGTGCTTGTAAATCGCTTCACGCATACATATCATGAATGTTATAAGCACTTTAGCCATAAAGAGACAGAGCTGCATGTATAGCATCATATGTTCATGCGGAGAATGGTTTGAATTTAGAAAACGGGCCAGATCAGGTGGAGAATTCTCGTAAAACTGGTCAGTGGTGGTATTAACTGAGTCTTGTTTATTGCTGCGCTATGGCTCATTGACACCTGCTCAGAGCTCTGAGAAGATCTCATTTCAAAAAGCCATTATAATGCTGCAATCTTCTCATGCCGCTGGAGAGTGTACTGGGGTGCTGTTAAGACTGGGAAACAAATAACAAAGTTACAAGTTCTGCCTAGAGTATGATAATTGGAGCGAATGTGGAAATTGTTGTGCGGTACATGTTGCTTTCAAAGGATATACTTGAAAGGGTTTTAGTTCTGATTAGTAAAAGTGTGATTCCAGATTTTAACAGTTCTGGTCAATCGTGGTTTTTTGTGTTTTTTTTAGCACGCACGCTTCCCAGCAAGCACATAACATTGTCTTAACTTTAGCGTATGGTTCTCATTGGTTATTTTTGAGAGATAATTCCTAACATTAGTTTCTTAGTGGTTGTGCACTATGTAGCATTTTTGCAGTAAAATATCCAAAAACCACCAGGCCAGTGTTACATATTTTCTTCAGTTGAGTTCTTACAATATCCCAAATGTTTCCAACTATTTGTAAATTGTAAGAAAATTGCTATTTTAACCAAGGAGCCGGGATTTCTGAGGGAGTTGCCTGTCAATTGCATCATATCTGCGTTACCCTCGGTTTCCGGTTTTATTTTGGCTGAAACGCTTTACTCTTAGAAGTGTGAACAAGTGTCACAACAGCTGCCGAGCGAACACACAGTGTAACGTCATAACATAATTGTAAACACTTAAATGTATCTAATATGATAAACAGAGCTGCATTACCTCATACTCATGACCGGAAAAGCGGCGACTGTGTCCCGTCATAATAAAAGTCCTGCTGCTCGCGAGCCATGTTGCGCAACAATCACTCCGGCAGCCTTGCTCAGCTCCCTCAACACTCGGTCCTGCTCTGCTTCATACTACAGTAACGTTAATAACGGCATCCATGAACACAATTTCTGCACGAGTCCTATCCCAATTCTTTCCCACCGGCTGTAAGGTGAATCCAAGATTTTGCACTCAATCCTGGCGTCATCAAACTACACCTTTGTTTTAAACAGGCGCCCTCTAGCGGACGGAAATGTCGCATAGTGTAGCTTTAAACAAACATTCTAGGAACCAAAAATACAAATATTTTAGATGAGTTTAATTCATCTCTCTTGGGTTTAAATGTGTAAAACAATGTATATTTTTAACGTAAAGTTCTCTCTTTAAATACTTTGGTCAGTTCAAGAGTAATTTATACAATTTTATATTATTTATTTGAAAAATTAAAAGAGCAGTTTTATATCTATTCTTGAATTGTTTAACAGGTCGAGGTTGATATGGGATTTAGAAAGTAATTAAATTAAGTAGGGGAGAGCGGGGCACAACCTAACGCTAACGTCTCAGTTCTTGTAAATCCACTTGTGGTTCAGAGCATTTATTTTTTCCCACAAATTTCCCACGTCTATTATAATTATGTGGTTTTGTTTAATTAATACAGCGTATACTTTTTATTGATTCACCCCAAAAGAATAGAAGTGAAATGTGACAACATGCCCCATAGGTGGGGTACATTGTACAACAACCATACGATAGCTTAATATGCTATCTGATCTAATCACACACAAATAAATAAATAAATAATAATAATTAAAAAAAAAAATATATATATATATATATATATATATATATATATATATATATATATATATATATATATATATATATATATATTTGTGTGTGTGATTAGATCAGATAGGGTGTGATTAGATCAGATTTATATATATATATATATATATATATATATATATATATATATATATATATATATATATATATATATATATATACAAATACAAACTAAAATATTTTGTCAATAAAATGCAATTATTAACTTTTTAAAAATAAAATAATGGCTTTTTTAATCATTAAAATATACTAATCTTTGAGTTTGACAACAAACACATGGCTAAATACAGCAATATAGCATGGTTCAAAACATAATAATTAAGAATCATTTCTGAACATTGACTCTCAGTCATTATTCACCCCTTTATCGTGGTTTCTCAGAAGAATTCATACAAGTATAGAATTTAAAATCATGTTTTTAACAGGGGGTCATTGTAACGCAGACAACACACCCCACCTGCACAACTAGGATTTAAACAGCAGCTTGTGTCTTCTGCTGGTTAGATCAGCATTAAAGAACGATCTCAAATGTTAAATAACAGATATAAGACTAAAATAATATCAGATTTGTCTTAATTTTAAAAAATACAAAAAAACACATTATTAAAAAAAACTTACGAAACTAACTTTTGGTATGGTTAAATAAATGTTCAGTGATATCTTTCAAATATTGTTTTTTTTCTAAATAAGGTTGATATGGCAACTAGTAAATACACTAAGTTTTGTAATCCTGTCATGTGTGGAAAGTTTTAAACCATGCGTGTTAACCCTAACCCCGCATCAGGTTGTGCCCCGTGCTCCCTCAATGCAATTCTTTTTAAAGAGAGTGATTACTACACCAATTAAACTGTTGGAGATGTAATAGCTAGTAATGAATTACTTCTTAGAGTAATCCAACAAACTTACCCAACATTGACTGTATTTGTAAAGACCCTTCTAACTAAAATGTATGCCATACACAAGCAAATGTAGCCTTTGTATCGCCATGCTATACAAACATTGAATAACAGCACTCAATACTGTCTAAATATTCTATTGTGGAGATATTTTTGCTCATTGAAGCAGATCTTCTGCAGTGTGAGAGAGCTGTTAGGATGTTTTATATCTCTGTACAGGAAGACTGCTCAGGAAATCCATCCTGATGCTGAATTCCCTAATATAATTCTAGTCCTGTATCAACAAAGGTTTATCAAGGTTTCTTTGTAGCAGGAACTGACAGTATTCAGTTCTTGTGAATTGAGATGTTACGTAAATGTGAGATGCTTGATCAAAGAGTATAGTTTGAGATCTCAAAATAATAGTGTTGGTGAAAACAGACACCACCTTGTGGTGCAAGTGAGAACTGCTTGCTCATTCTCACTCCTTTAAACCTTTAAAGACACAACACACTCTCTTTCCATTCCTTCATTTCCTACTAATAACTTATAAGTAAACAATAAAAAAGGGCACTTGACATCCATTTGTGCTTGAAGATTGCCTATTGCTAAGATCAACTTATTATGTTTTTATGAGCTTGTATTGTAAAAACAGAACATAGAAGTAAATATTCATAAATCATTTTAGTTTTACTAAGCGATAAAAAAGAAGGCGATATTGTTCAGAATATAAATTACATATTTTACAGCCTGTCTTTTGAAATACAGTGCATTTAAGAGACAGATCTAAATACAAAGGACGCTATCTTTTTAAAATCATCATTTATGGCATGTATCAGATTCTGGAACACTGTTTTTGCTGTACGCTGTGCTGTTGTTTCTCCTTTGAGAGTCACTGTATCCAACACCCCCATTAGGGGTGTAAATCGGTTGAATGCGAAAGTCCCCCTTGAGCAGCTGCTCGTTATTCAAAGAAACTATCTGAAAGCTAGTCTCAGTCATTTCCAGAATAGAGTTATCCTTTTTAGTCCCCGCTTCGCAGTAGTCATCTTTTCTTCTGCCCCGACTGTATTTCCATTTTGATGAGTCTGACCTTCCCTTCTTGTGCATGTGCCAGCAGAATATGCTCAACAGGACCACCAGAACAACAAGCACCGCCCCGCCGATCAGGCCAGCCAGTAAGAAAGGCGAGCTGGGGTCCTGCTGGGTCGCCTGCTTGGGCCCAGTGGTGTTATCACCGGAGTGAAAGGAAGCTGACTTTGTCATAACCTCCGAGCAAATTGTATCGTCTCCTGGGAGGTAATTGTTGAACGCATCCAGCGGATCTACGCAAATACGATAGGTGGACTTGGGCTCTAGGTTTGCCAGTGCGATTCCCTCACGTTCGCCCTCCACAAGTGACTCCTGCATGGGGCCTGTTATTAAACTGTGACCCAGCTTGACCCAGGTCACCTTATAGGCTGTGACGGCGAATGTCGATACCCAGCTTACCTGAATGCATGAACCGTTTAGCACCGCGAAGGAAACGCGCAGCGACTCCTGCCTCGGGCCGACCGGGTCATCCGTCCTCTGTTCCCTGTCTTCGCCTGCAGTCGGCGGGAGAAGTGTGAGAGGCGAAGGGGTGGGTGTAGGCTGGGAGCGTGCGGGTGTGAAGGCCGTTTGAGTGGCTGACTCAGCGGTGGAGGAAGAGAGCAGTGTGGGCTGTGGGACTGTGGCGGTGCTGTTAGGACACTGGATGAGCTCCAGGGTTAGCTCTCTGATTACCATGCCACGTACCCTCTCTGGTTTCTGGCACATGAAGCCACGGACATTGAGGGTAGCTGGCAGGGATTTTAACCACAGTATGACCCATTTAATGTTGCAGTCACAGAGCCAAAGGTTGTTTCGAACAGTGAGCTGTCTCAGACCGTGGAGGCCGTCAAAGACCCCCTGTGTGAGAGACTGCAGCTGGTTGTTTGAAATATCCAGTCTCTCCAAGCGATGAAGGCCATGAAAGGCTGTCAAAGGAATCTCATTCATCTGATTATCCTGCAAGTTGAGCTTGACTAGAAACTCGGCAGGCAGATTAGGAGGAGGAACCGTGAGGGAGTTGCGTGCCATCGACAGCGTTTTGAGATTTACGAGGGTCTGGAGAGCCCCGGGGGCGATGCCCTCGTCCGTGAGCAGGTTCCCATCCAGGAGGAGGAGTTCGAGGCCCGTCACATTCTCAAATGCATCCTCGGTTATAAGTGCAATGCGGTTCTCGTCCAACCGCAGCTCTCTTAGCTCCTCTGGGAGCCCGATGGGGATGCTGCTCAGGTGGTTCTTGGTAAGGAAAAGGGTCTTGAGACTGATTGCCTCCCTGAAGGCCCCCTCCTCCACACCCACGGTGGAGATGGAGTTGTCATCCAGATAGAGCTCCTCAAGGCGTAGCAGCTGCGCGAGGGCGGCCCGGGACACAGTCTGAATGTTATTCTCCTGCAGGTGGAGCACCCGCACATTTTTGGGAAGATTGACAGGGAATTCGTCAAGCTGGTTGCCATAGAGATACACCGTCTCCACAGAGGCAACGTTGTGCATTTCCAGGGGAAATCCAGCATTGTTGATTTGATTGTTGTGGAGGTAGAGGGTCTTATAACCCTCTCCTAGCCCCAGAGGCACTGACATTAGACTCCTCTCGTTGCAGTAAACAAAGGTCCTGTCACACCGGCACTCCTCTGGACAGGTTGTGGCCCAGGAGAAATGCATGTGAAGACCCAGAAGTATCGGTATCCATGGGCTGATCAAAGTCGGCAGGTCTTTATTCCACATTCGGATCTGTACCTCCATTTTGTAAGACTTTGCCAACTTTTTTTGACAACAACAGTGCACGTAATTAAAAAGGGTGAAAAATAAGAAAAAAATAAAATCCACCACACTGGAGTTCTTAGCGGATCTTGAAGCTTGCCTCGGTAGAGAGTATGCGATGTTGAAGTCGCTGGGTAATCCTCCTGTAATTGCCTGTCCTAAGCTCCCCAACACAAGAGCAATAGTCTCATTAACTCGTGCGACTCCCTCTCATCCCTCCGTCCATGCTCGAGCTGGAAATGATAGCAGAGCTCATCACATTGTCACTCTGAGTTTAGGGAGGGACGGTTTCAAAGTGTGTGGGCCAGAGCAGCGAGTATAGAGGGCTCATCGGAGATGACCTCCTCTCTCGTCGCAGCTGGACGATTCCCGTAAGGCACGACCTTCCTCACAAGGAGCATTTTGAGACGCTTACCTATTTTAACAGAAACAAATGATTAAATGAGATGTTTTCCAACGTCAGAACTCTGGTATCTGCATGCAAGACTATTTCAACAGGAATGCTTTTTGTTTTTTTGTTTTTTTTACCATACCTAATCTCATTACTTGTGGTAAAATCATTGTTACACAGATTTGAGTGGGATTATTGCAACATCACTATAATTGAAGACACTGTTTCAATATTTATTGTTAAATAAAGAGTTTTGTGTCATTATAATATTTCTCAGAGTAAACTATTTTTCCAGAGTACCTAATATAATTCTGTACCTTAATTAGGCTGTTTACAGTTGCCAAGCAACATGGTAACCTGCCCCATTATTAATAATATTGAATATGTTAGTGTGGCTCATCCAATCAGAATTAAGAATTTGAACTGTTTACATTAGTGCATATTAAGAAAAAAGAGATATAATTAGAAAAAATATATAAATAGCAGCAAACAATAAAGCAGGACACTTGCTCTCCTTGAGGAGAGTGTAGTGACTGGCGACATCAGCATCTCTGCGTTCTCAGACTTGTAAAGGGCACTGAGGTGTTTAATCTGTCAAATGCCACGATGATGGACAGGTCTGTTCTCCAATGCTCTGGCACAGAGTTCCTCTCAGCAATAATGATTCTGAACCTGGGGACAGTGAGGACTGCTCAATTAAAACGGCGTGAAGTGCATGCGTTTGAACAGAAAATAAACACAGCCTTGCTCATGATAGCAAATTTCAAAAATTCATTTAGTTGTACCCTTGTTGAATATCATCTTTGTTTTTTTTTTATTGAGGCCTCACATGTCCTCACCTTCCTATCTATAATCTGTGCAGTTTGTGTACTAAATTGTGTATAGTATGTGTTTTCCTGTATTGCTTTTGTACTATATTGTATATTCTATTTTCTTACATTTCTATTTGCACGTGATTTCACACACACACACACACACACACACACACACACACACACACACACACACACACACACACACACACACACACACACACACACACACACACACACACACACACACACATAATGATTTTTATACTGTAAACAAACTGTATATTCTATCCCCTAACACTAGACCAGCCCATCAACTTTCTGCATTTTTAGATTAAAAACCCCTAAAAAAAAAACATCACTTAATACGATTTATAAGTGATTTTGCTCATGGGGGCCAAAAATGTCCCCACAAGGATTTCGATATTGCTGTATTTGAGGGGACATTTTGTCCCCATAGCGTAGGGTTTACAGGACCACACACACAGTCTTCTGTACAATGCAATTTCCACTGGCCTTGCTGTATGTGCATACAATTCTATTCTATTCTATTCTATTCTATTCTATTCTATTCTATTCTATTCTAACAAATATTGTATAATTTTATACTTTTTTATACATTGTTGTAAAATTTTAGCAGAGAAAAAATTATCTTGCAGGCTTTTTCATTTATTATTATATACAGTAATAATAAGATTAGGTTAAATACGTAACCAACCAAGGCCTAATTTAACAGTGAAGGCCATTTGTTCACTCCAGCCATTGCTTAGTTGGCTATATCGATCTAGTTAAACTATCATTATACCATGGTGCCCAGTTTTTTGTTTTTTTTTGTTTTGTTTTTTTAAATCAAATTTCTTTAAGAAAAAAAGTCTCAAATATAGAGAGCATACAACATATGTAAGCAGTGATATGGTTATGCACACATGGAAGTGCTTTACATTTCACTGCTATAAACACGCTTGTGAAATGATCTGATTTACTTCTTTCTCTTCGTGTTTGACAGAACATTTGCCACTCAATAAAAAAAATTGTACTATATATAATTATTATTTTATTATATCATACTAATAACCTCCAAAATGGAGACAACATATGCAATTTGTGAATAATATGAATATGTTTACTGTTCATGCATATTTATTAATCATGCGGCCAATTTGTTTAACTTGAATTCATCTTGGCTTTATGGTTCAACCTTTACTAATATTATAGTGCTCAGTATATTTTAAGGTACATTGCAGATTTTAATAGTCAGTGTATACTAATTAGCATTAAAAAGTAAATGACACACACAGGCTGTAAAATATAAAGGCACCAAATGCTATTCCTTAATGCCTAAACATTCAGTGAGTTTCTGACTACCACGTTTTCCAGTATTTTGTGTAGAAGAGGATTTTTACACTGCATAAGGAATTGCAAATATAACTGCTGTTACACAAGAAGTTTCACGCAAGAGCGCAATTAATTGGATTTGTACACTGATGTGGAAACACGAACAAGTCCAATTTGTCTTTACAGTCTAAACGTGTTTTTAGTCCTCACCTTCTCTGATGAGGCTTCGACCCATCCGGACAGCATTTTAAAGTCTTCTAGTCTCTTCTCCAGTATGACTTCTCAGAATAAACATCTCCCAGTTAGACTTAAAAATAATTCCAGACACATAAAACAGTCAGCCCGACGATCCTAATTAGTCCGGATTGTCTGAAAAGCGACATTTTGTCGAGCGGATGGTCCTGGGAAGGATTTGAAGTGTCTGCGCATCATGATTCGTCCGAAAGCCGCTGCTTCAATCCCGCTGATGCGCTCCCGAGTGCCCGCGCTTCCTTCCCCCAAATGCCCGGGGCGCGCTGCTCTCTCTCTCTCTCTCTCTCTCTCTCTCTCTCTCTCTCTCTCTCTCTCTCTCTCCTCTCTCTCTCTCTCTCTCTCTCTCTCTCTCTCTCTCTCTCTCTCTCTCTCTCTCTCTCTCTCTCTCTCTCTCTCTCTCTCTCTTACACACACACAATCACACACACACATACACGCACTCCTCTTACTGGTGTCTCACAACCAAATATGTTACACTGTTTGACTGAGGTCTGATTTCTCTAAATTTTAAGTTGGTTAGATCTGATTGTTTATTTTCAAATGCACTGAGTGGCATTTCCCTTCGGAACCTAAGGGAGGAATTGCTGTAATGAATTCATTTGAATCTCTCTCTCTCTCTCTCTCTCTCTCTCTCTCTCTCTCTCTCTCTCTCTCTCTCTCTCTCTCTCTCTCTCTCTCTCTCTCTCTCTCTCTCTCTCTCGCTCTCTCTCTCTCTCTTCTACTGTGCTTCCAATTTCCAATGCATATGGTTTACTCTGATTTGCAATTATATATATATATATATATATATATATATATATATATATATATATATATTGTACATTGCAACCAATCACAACAGCCGACCTTAGCCCCACCCACATGAGTTCGGTAGACTTCCATTGTGGAGCAACTAGCCTGTACTCGAACCAGAGCTGTTCAGCGCAATTAGATTGTCAGGGTAGGCTTTATTTATCCATACAGGACCTCGGTGTTCAGCAAAATATGGTAGGTAATTTGCAGGGACATTTTTAATTTACAAATTACATACATGGTGGGTTCGCACAGGATTAAGATCACCGACATTCTCTGCAATTATTACAAATCACCAGAGGTTTTTTTGTTCCTGTGTGCATTTCTATCTTTATCTTTCACGAAGAATGGAGGCTGCATTCGTACGCATTACTTTCACTTTATAATAAGTACTAATTTGGGAGCAAACTGATTGAATGGTTTGTTTAATATTATTATCAATACTATTCTTATGGAAAAACATAACAGCAGAACAGTAGGCCTACTATGACAAGCTCGCTTAAATGGGCGATTTTACATTTAGCTTTGAAACATATATTGTTACGTATATAACATATAATAGCCGTATATTGTCAGCTTCTCACTCGTGATAAATGAAATCTGATTCCTGCTCTGTGCTCAGTTCAGTTTTTAATTGTAGCGTCTGTTCTCTAACTGAATGAAATAACTTTTATTACTATAAAACAATCAAAACTATATAGATATAGATAATAGGTCCCTAGATAATACTAATCCCATGCGAATAGTCAACATTTTCTAAAAACTCCCTACTGCAGCTTTAATACTTCATGTTGAAAAGAAAAAAAATCTTGTTCTCTTTGTATTTTATATCAATATGGTATATCAATATGGTACATTATTATTCTATTCAAATCAATGTGATAAATGAGTTAGGGTAAAAGTAATCTAAAAAGTAATCAAAAAGTAGTCAGAATACATTACCTAAAATAAGTAATCGTCTCAGGTTACGTATGTAACCCTAGTTCCCTGAGGGAACGAGACGCTGCGTCGAAACGCTGTGAGAACGCCTCTGCGTTAATGCGTCGTGAAGCGCCTGTAGAACCATTCCATCGGAAAAAAGATCGATCGTCGGCGTGATGACGTCATCGACCGGAAGCTATAAAACGTCCGTGAAAACAAACAGGAACTAACTTCTGATAAAGCCTGAAGTAAGTGATCACGGACACGCCGGGAGTATGGCAGAGCGACGCAGCGTCTCGTTCCCTCAGGGAACTAGGGTTACATACGTAACCTGAGACGTTCCCTTTCGGGGAACTCGAGCTGCGTCGAAACGCTGTGAGAACGCTTATACCCACATCGCCATAGGACCAAGTGTCTCGTATGTGTGAAACCGAAGCGCACACGGTTACGAGAGAACCTGTGCCCCTACTGTAGATGCCAGGTCTAGCTCGTAGAACCTGACGAAGGTAGAAGGAGACGACCATCCGGCCGCGTTACATATATCATGGAGGGAAGCCCCCGACAAAAGTGCTTTAGAAGCAGCCATACCCCTGGTAGAATGTGCCCGGACAGCCAAAGGAGATGGCTGCCCGGCAGCTTCATAAGCAAGTGAAATGGCCTCGGCCACCCACTTGCTCATCCTCTGCTTGGATACAGGAGCCCCCTTCTTAGGGGGTCCGAAGCAAACAAACAATTGTTCAGTTTTTCTCCACAGGGCAGCTCTGTGGACATAAGTATCCAGTGCCCTCACCGGACACAGCAGATTTAATCTTTCCTGGTCTGACGTCAAGAATGGAGGAGGACAGAAGGCTTGTAGAGTGATGGGGCCCCGTGGGCTCGTAGGAACCTTGGGGACATAACCCGGCCTGGGATGCAGAAATGCTTTCACCATCCCAGGCGCGAACTCTAGACATGAGGGCCCTACTGACAGGGACTGAATATCTCCTATCCTTTTAAGAGATGAAATGGCCAAAAGGAAGATAGTTTTCAGGGTGAGGAACTTATCCGAAACCTCCTCCAAAGGTTCGAACGGAGGTCCGGACAAGCCCCTCAAAACAATGGCCAAGTCCCATGCCGGGACCCTCGAGTGCATAACTGGCCTCAACCTTAATGTGCCACGAAGGAAGCGTGTAATTAGAGGGTGTCTTCCCAAAGACACTCCACTGCAAGGGACGTGGACAGCGCCCAAGGCCGCCACGTACACCTTAAGTGTGGAGGGGGTCAACCCTGCAGAGAACCTTTCCTGCAGGAACTCCAGCACTGTACCAACCGGGCAGTTAACTGGATCCCACTGGCGTTCTCTGCACCAAGCTGAGAAAAGTCTCCATTTCAAAGCGTACAGCTTCCTCGTGGACGGAGCTCTGGAGTGTAGGATGGTCTCTACGACCTCGGCCGAGAGACCCTCCTCTATGAGCCTAGCCCCCTCAGAGGCCAGGCCCACAGTTTCCACATCTCCGGGCGTGGGTGCAGGAATCTCCCGCCCGCCTGAGAGAGTAGATCCCTCCTGGTCGGAATCTCCATCGGAGAGCCTTCCAGGAGAGATATCAGGTCCGAAAACCATACTCGGGTCGGCCAGTTCGGGGCCACTAGGAGTACCTGGGCCCCGTCCCGGCGTACCCTCTCCAGAACTCCTGGAAGCAGAACAATCGGGGGGAAGGCGTACAGAGGCAGCCTCGGCCACTCCTGTACCATGGCATCCAGCCCCAGCGGAGCCGGATGGGTCAGAGAAAACCACCGCGGGCAGTGAGAGTTCTCTGCCGAAGCGAACAGGTCTATCTCTGCTTTCCCATAAACCTTCCATAGGAGCTCCACCACCTCTGGGTGGAGTCTCCATTCCCCGGGCCTCGGCCCCTGTCTCGACAGGTTGTCTGCTTCCTGGTTTAGGGCCCCCGGGATATATACTGCCTTGATTGACAGCAATTTCCCTTGGGCCCACAGGAGGATCCGATGTGCCAATTTGTCCAACGGACGAGACCTCAGACCCCCCTGGTGATTTATATAGGCCACCACGGACGTGTTGTCTGTTCTGACTAGTACGTGGTGGCCCCTGAGGTCGGGCAGGAACTGTTTCAATGCAAGAAACACTGCGAGCATCTCCAGCCGATTTATGTGCCAGTGCCGCTGATGTTCCTGCCATAGACCCTGGGATGAGCGACCACTCATGGTCGCCCCCCAGCCCGTGAGGGAGGCGTCTGTCGTTAGCGTTACGCGACGAACATGAGCCCCCAACACGGGACCCTGAGATAAAAACCCCGGGTTTTTCCACATGACCAGAGCACGTAGGCATCGCCGCGTGACTTTGATCGTGCGGAGCGGATTTCCCCTCGGGGAGAACCCTTGTGTTTTGAGCCACCACTGCAGTGGCCTCATGTACAGTAGGCCAAGAGGTATCACGTTGGACGCTGCTGCCATGAGACCTAACAGTTTCTGGAACTGTTTCACAGTGACGGCTCGGCCTAGCTTCTGTTCTTTGGCGGCTGCCAGGATCGACGCTATGCGTGTTGGCGATAATTGCGCCCGCATAATTATCGAGTCCCAGTTCACACCTAGAAAAGTGGTTCTCTGAGCCGGAGAAAGCACACTCTTCTTGGCGTTCAGCCTCAACCCCAGCTTCGACATATGGGCGAGAACAGCATCTCGATGCTGAACCGCCATCTGCTCTGTATTCGCTAGAATCAGCCAGTCGTCGATGTAGTTCAGTATGCGGATGCCCTGAAGACGCAGCGGCGCCAGAGCTGCATCCACACACTTGGTGAACGTGCGGGGTGACAGTGCTAGACCGAAGGGAAGTACACGATATTGGTATGCCTCTCCCCCGAAGGCAAACCTCAGGAACTTCCTGTGATGTGGACGGATGGAGACATGAAAATACGCATCTTTGAGGTCTATGGTGACAAACCAATCCTCCGATCTGACCTGCGCTACAATCTGTCTGAGTGTAAGCATCTTGAATTTGAGCTTGGCCACCGAGCGATTCAATAGCCGCAGATCTAATATCGGGCGTAAGCCCCCATCCTTCTTCGGCACGATGAAGTAACGGCTGTAAAAGCCAGACTCCCTGCTGGGAGGGGAAACCCTCTCTATAGCCCCTTTTTGCAGGAGTGTCTCTACTTCCTGTGCCATTACCAGAGCCTGCTCCGGGCCCACCACTGTAGGTAGGACACCGCAGAAAGGAGGTGGCCGACTTCTGAATTGAATGGCATACCCCTTTTCTACTATCTGCAGGACCCACTGAGATATATTTGATAGACGTTTCCATTCGTCTAGAAAATCTACTAAGGGAACCAGCCTCTCGAGGCTGGCCTCTGGTGTATTTTGAGCAACAAGCACAGTGCCCTGAAGCGGCGGACCGGCAGGGAACAACTGACTTGACTGCTCGGGGACCCCCCGAAGGGGGTGCGGACCACCCTCGGGTGGCCCGCGGAGACCGACTGCGCCCCGGCATTGCGGCAGGGTTGGCAGCGCGGCCCCCCGAGGGTGCCGTAGGGAAACGGGTACCGTAGGCAGGGGTAAGCACCGTTTCCCTACGGGGGGAACCACCCTCAGCGTCCTGACGCTTCTGGCGTCAGGAACGCTTCGACGAAGCCTTCTTGGCGATCAGGACTGTCCGCAGATCAGCCCTGCCCCTCGAAGGCTTCGTCTGAGAGCGCCGCCCCTGGTCCCCGCGCTGAGGGGGAGCCCGAGCGGCGACGCTCTGCTTTTGTTGTGCCCTGTGAGCTGAGCTCGTACTCGGCTTGGGCTGCCTGATGTCAGCGGCAGCCCCAGGGACCTGGACTCGGAGAGGGAGAAACTGCTTCAGCGCCGCAGCTTGTTTCTTTGACTCCTGGAACCTCTCGGTGACAGTGTGTACTGCGTCACCGAAGAGGCCACCAGGAGACAGCGGCGCGTCGAGCAGAAAGCTCTTCTCCCTCTCTTTGATTTCGGTGGGGTTGAGCCATAAATGTCTCTCCGTAGCCACCAATGCTGCCATCGAGCGGCCAACACATCTGGCCGTCTCTTTGGTGGCCCGGAGAGTTATATCAGCTGCTGTTCTAAGCTCATTTATGACGTCACCCCCCACTTCATCGCGTCCATCTAGATCCCTGAGCAGGTCAGCCTGATAAGCCTGCATAATTGCCATGGTGTGAAGGCATGCAGCAGCCTGACCTGCCGCCGAGTACGCTTTGCCCACCAGTGCCGACGTTGTTTTCAATGGTCTGGTGGGCAAAGTCGGGGCCTTTAGGGACGATGCCGAGGAAGGCGAGAGATGGCTCGCAAGCGTCTCTTCTACCTTTGGCATCGCCCCATAGCCATAGTGCTTCAGCCCCATGATGTTACTATAGACCGTAGTCTGAGGGCTGAACACACGGTATGATGCCGGTCTCCTCCATGATGTTGCCACCTCGGTGTGCAAATCATGGAAGAATGGCAGGCCCCGCCGCTGAGGTTCTGAAGCGCGAGCGGGCAGGAATCTTTCGTCTAATTTACTAGAACGTCTCTTTCCTGCCTCAGATCTTTCTACGGGCCAGTCAATGTTTAATCTGGCCACGGCTCGCGTTAGAACCTCAACGAGCTCATCACTCGCAGGAGACTGAAGTGGCGAATCTTCAGTCGCGATGCTCTCAACGTCCACCTCCTCGGAGCTGGATAGTTGGAGCACCGGCGGCTCTCTCGGGGGGGAAGAAACCGCAATGCGTGCTTCCAAGCCCCGAGAAGAACCGCTGGATGGAGCGGGTGAGGGCAGAGATAAGGCAGCGCCCGTCTCAAACCCCTCCGCAACATCCAATTGTGAACCCCACGACTGCAGCCTCCGCTCTGCCTCGGCAGCAGCGGGACCAGAGCCGCGGGGAACACGAGCCGAGGCACCCTCCTCGAAGAGTGCCCGGCGGGAGCGCAGCGTTCTCAGTGGCATACGCTCACAGTGCTCGCAAGCAGCCCCCTCGAGGGCTGCCTGGGCATGCTGCGCTCCCAAGCAGGCAACACAAAGAGAGTGTGTATCCCCACTCGTGATGTAGCGTGGGCAGGGATGAACACACCTCTTAAAGTTACTGCTTTCGCTCGCCATTTCTCTATCTATTTTATTTTCTCTTTTTTGTAAAATATATGGAATATTTAACAAAGGGTGGAAAAACTCTTTCAATAGACAGACAAAAACACCAAATAGACAGACAGGTTCACACAGATCGCTTACTGAAGGCACAGAAGCTGGTTCCTGTTTGTTTTCACGGACGTTTTATAGCTTCCGGTCGATGACGTCATCACGCCGACGATCGATCTTTTTTCCGATGGAATGGTTCTACAGGCGCTTCACGACGCATTAACGCAGAGGCGTTCTCACAGCGTTTCGACGCAGCTCGAGTTCCCCGAAAGGGAACTAGATTACATTGCTAAATAAATGTTTTATGTCATGTAATTTGTAATCAGTAACCGATTACAATTGTAAAGAAATCTTCCAAGCACTGATTGCATTTATAAACAATCACATTATATAAATATGTTTAATATAAAATATTGGTCCAAAAATATTTTTAGTAGAATTTAGCATTTTTGTTAGCCTGTGAAAACCCAGACAACTTCTGGAAAATTTAGATGTGCTCTGCAAGTAGTCTGTCAAAGAGCTCATTCAAACCCATTTCTAATCAGTCGAAATCGCGGCACCAATCAGAAAGGTTGGGGCGGGCTTTACACGATGACCACAGCGCAGCGATGGTGAAGCAGATTTTCTACATTACAAAATGGATGCTCGTGGAACATCACTTGTTCGAATCAGCTATCACTGTTTTAAGCGATTTTAGCAAAGAACAGCACTCGGCTACCAGATGCTGGTTACACCGGCTACTTTGATGAGGAGGATGGACTGTGTGATAGCAGCTCTGGATCTGGTCTTTCTGCGCTTATTTCCTCACACTAGATCTGGTATAGTCATGTAAAAATCGTAAATAATTGTAAATAAATAACTGTTAATAAGTAATAAGTCTGAAAACACATCTGAAATGTCTGAATTTGAATTAAGTTTGTGAGACACATTTTTCCAAAGACCCATCAATATTATTTTATTTTTAAAATATTGCAAATCGCATTGTAATCGCAATACAAATGACTTACAATGGGGGCAAATGTGATCAGAGCTTGATGTTTTCTGTTCGACTGTCAATCCGACATGTTTTAGTCGGTCTGAGATGCTATTAGGGTTTCCAAATTTTGCAAAAATGTTGACGGAGTGGCGGTGGACACCAACTATTTTCATATTTCTTTTACAACAACAGCAAAAGTCGTCAGAAGCCATTGCACATTTCTCGATATCACAAACAGAGAATTGCTGTCTCAGATGTTTCTGCATCACTCTGCATACGTCCTCATCCGTTGGTGACGCCCCTTTGGAAATTATTTGTTTCCTACTAAATAATTTGTTAGTACTGAGAATGGTCTGGTTTTAACAGGCTATTTTTTGTATCTTGGTTGCTTGGCTGGAAATCTTTATGTTGCAGCTATACAGACATTTTACACTGCTCATTCTAGTGTTCAATGATGCTATATTATTATGATATGGAAGTGAGAATTGCTATCAAGTGTTATCAAGTGCTCTTCAAGTGCATAAGAGTTGGAGAACATGGCCGCATGCTGAGATGAAACACTCACATAATAAGGGTTCAGCTTCATCAGCTATCATGATTTATTTAAATGGTGCAATAAGATGAAGGAAAAAATAAATCTAAAGATATTTTACATGAAAGTTGATTTTTTAAAAATACTTTTGCAAAGGAAAGTTTTCTGCGCATGGGTTATGAGAGTCGAGAAGGGTCTCGTTGCAGTGAGCGATGAAAGATCAGTAACTCATTTCCTCCTGTGGCTCAAACACGAACCGCCTCTTCCCTCAGAGCAAAGGCGAAAGGATGCGCACGCCCTTTTAATGGACCATCAAACCAATACCGATTTGTTCTTACTGCCACAGACTTGAATCTGCTCTCTTGAATCTTAAGATCAGTCCTTTAATCTTGTGATGCTTTTTGTCTCACATCAAACATCAGTGAAATTCAGTACTAAGATTATTGGGTTTCTGCTTTTTACTTACAGTTGTGTTCACCCAATCAATGGCCGAGTATAAGAGGAAACCTGTAGATGATGAGAGGATAGCATAATTGATAGCTTATGGATAAGAATCGCAACAGCCTGGTTACGGCAAGCCTGATCAATTTCTTATCAATTTAAATTCATTAGTAATAGATGACAACGGAGACTAAGGGACTTCCAACCAATCAGACAATCATAGACAGGAGCCTTTTGAACGCAAATTGGATTTCAAAGAATGCACACAACCCTCGCACACCACATTATTTATATTATGTTGCTTTTTGCACCACATTATTTGTATCTGCTCTGCTGTGTTTCTTTTTCTATTTGAAGTTGTGTTCGGTTTCTTAGTCCTTATTAGTCTGACATCATCATACTCAGATTCTAGTCAGAATATGAACTGAACCTGATACTGCTCCATTGGGCTGTGAATATGGGGTGTATTTTAACTGAACCAGGAAAGAAAATGCCTCTGCACTCAATTGGATAGACCTACAACCAATCAAAGCAATGGAGTAAGTGAAGAAATGTTGAGCGACGCATAGTTGTCAACAGAACTGGAAGAAGAAGATGAGCGTAAATGATCTTTGTCGGTGTTGTAAAAAAAATATCTAAGGATACATGGAGTACTTACCAACACGATCATCATTTTTGGAAGAAATAGTAAAGGCGAATGCATACGTTCTCAGTTTAGGAATTCAACGCAAGCGCTCTTTGGAGATGTGGAAGATTACGTTACTGTTGATCATCTGTCCATCATCTTATAAAGCCCGCCCTGACAATCTGATTGCTCCGAACAGCTCTGGTTGCTCCACAGCGGATCAAGTCCAGACCGAACATCCCGACTTCAAATGGTGTGGGCGGGGCTAAGTCCTTATAGTATATTCTCTACAGTTGTTGAGTGTTCTGACAGGAACTCGGTCTACAAAATTCTAAATACTTTCTCTACTTACTGTGTTCAAATTCTATTGCAAAACACTTTTGCTGATATTGAGGTGGGAAAGGGGTAGAGTTAGGGACAGGTGTGGTAGTAGGGGTAAGTTTAAGGGGCCCCACTTTATATTAGGTGGCCTTAAGTACTATGTACTTACATCAAAAATAAGTACAATGTACGTACTGTGTTCAAATTGTATTGCAATGCACTTTTGCTGATATTGAAGTGGGATACGGGTAGAGTTAGGGGCAGGTGTGGTGGGATGGGTCAGTTTAAGGGTAAGGTTATGTGTAAGGGACGTGCCAACTGTGTAATTACAAATGTAACTACAGAAATGTATTAAAGACGTAATTACATGCAGGTATTTTTTAAATGTGAGTACAATGTAAAAACATGTATGTAGACAATAATAATCAAATTGTTAATTAAAATGTAAGTACATAAGGCCACCTAAGTGGGTCCAAATTAAGTGTTACGATATGCAATATTATGATATGTTACGAAATGAATGTATTATGAATTTGCTATTGGCTTGGTGTGGGTAGGGCTTATATTAGACAAGATTACGCTGGTGAAAGCTTGAAAAAGACGTCTGCCCTACTGGAGAGAGGAAAACAAATAAACATACAAATAAAATATCTAGTGTTCCGGCAATGGTGACTCATTATTTTGTGCTTATAGAAAGAAATCCTCCTACAGACAGGTAGCATTGTCTATAAGCTGCAGGCTATAGTCCTTATATAGGGAAGAATATGCTAACTTTATTTGACCTAACTTTTAGAAAGAACTCAAAAGACACTGTAATTGCATCATAAGTTAGCATTGCATTGTTTTTGAGAGTGAATGCTATAAAATGTGTTTTTTAAGCTGAGGAAATATTTGAAACTATAAACTTTACTCTACAGTTAGCCACTGGAGGGTCAATGACAGACTCGTAGTCAAATACAGAGCCTCTTTTTTTTTTGTGTGTCCTTCTGTTAGGAAACAAAAAGAACACCCAGAACACATTAAGTCACTTGAGAAAGGGAAAAAAACAAACATGTTTGTCAGAGCCATGGAGCTGGGAAGCGGTGTGGCCAAATGCACGTTCAATCACCGGCCGATTTATTTAATCAGCACTTCTCCCAGCTTGAAGCAAATTAGCAGGACAACAGAAAAAGCAAACTCTGCGGTGTGTTGTAGCTGCCCCTCTTTATGCATCTCCGGATGCAGTAGCACTGAATGGCAAACAGATTTGTCAAATAGGCAGCGGTGGGAGGTCAGGGGACACACTGTTTTTAGCTTGCTTCCCCGGTAATGCTCAGTAACCTCTTTGCTCACTTAAAACATTTTTTTTTAGATATAAATTCAGTCAGTCCAAAATCCGAAAATCCTAGGTTCGCACTTATATCGACTGATCCTGCGGGCCATGTAATACAGAAATAATATTCCAATCAAATGCAGGTGGATGAGAAGTAAATCATTGTGTTTGTTTGATAAAGACATTTACGAGCCCTGTGATCGAGAGAATCATTGCAGTTGCCGCTTTCAAAATAATCTCTCCCTCATGTGAAGACAGGGGCATAGATATGACAACTGAGCTGAAGCTCATTAAATATGCAAATCTAATCCAATAATAGCCGTGGGCGTTTATTTCCAAGTCTCCAGTGCGGCAGGCCCATCAAAACCCAGCGTTCAGAAGACAGCCTCAAAAGCAGTGTAGAAAATAGCCTATTACTTATTGGTTATGATGTTTTTGAATGTAAAAACCACATAAATGTCATTAGTTGAACTCAGACAACAATAGTAAAAAGAAAAAAAAGCCAGTTCATGACATCTTTTATATATATATATATATATATATATATATATATATATATATATATATATATATATATATATATATATATATATATATATATATATATATATATTTTTTTTTTTTATTTTTATTTTTTATTTATGTGTAAAATTATCCATGATGAAAATGATTTTTAATCCGAGGTGAGCTCATTTAATCATTTTTATATTGTGCTGCAAGTCATTATAGGGGTGATGAATTGAGAAATCAACTTTCCCTTGAGCTTTTGATATAAAAAAAGGTCATGGTAATATAAGAATATCCTGTGAGTTTCAGAGCTAAAAACTTCCTTGTTAGTCAAATAAAAGCTTTTATAGACAGCAGGACCAGCAAACGATCGATCGATTTCAGAATGTGCCACATCCTAAACTCATGTTTAAGTTTACATTTAAACTCATGTAACAAACATGTAAGAAGTAAAAAATGTAATAATTTAAAAGTAGTGTAATCAACCAGTCTGTTATCCCATTTTCACGGTTTCAGCGATAAACTAAATAGATAAATAAAAGCCAGTGTCTATTTGGACTAAGTGCAAATAGCGATAGATGCTATTTACACCAAGTGTAAATTGCAACTAGATTATATTTACACTCAGTGAAAATAGCCATTGCCTTTAATTTATCTATAAAATTATTAATGTGCTTTAAGTTGTTTTATTGAATGCAAAACAACATACAGGGACATAATGGGAGTCACCTAATCTCATCTGTCTTTTCGCTTTATTCAGCACGGAAACCAGTGCTGAAATGGTGGAAATGGGATAACAGACTAGTTGATTACACTCGTATTATTTTTAAATTATTACATTTTTTTTACTTCTTACATGTTTGTTATGATTTTAAATATAGGCAATATCAGGCTTGTTAACAATGTCAATGTCAGCTTTATTATATAACAACCCACAGATTCTCGATTGAATTGACATCTGGGAAATTTGGAGGCCAAGTCAACACCTCATACTTCTTGTTGTGCTCCTCAAACCATTCCTGAGCTATTTTGGCTTTGTAACTGGGTGTATTATGCTAAGGCAACAATGCTTTGGTAGGTGGTACGTGTCAAAGTAACATCCACATGGATGGCAGGCCCTAAGGTTTTCCAGCTGAACATTGCCCAAAGCATCACACTGCCTCCACACTGCTTGCATTCTTGACATAGAGCATCCTGGTGCCATGTGTTTCCCGTGTAAGTGATGAACATGCATATTTATTTGTAAATTAAATACTATATATTTTTATGTCAAATAATAACTAAATTTAAATTTTAAAACAAATCCTCAAAAAGTCCCTTCAAGGAGATTTGTGTTTTGAGGTTGAGCTTCCTCAGTTTAACAGAAATAAAAAAGACGAGGTAAAAAAAAGTACAACAGTGACAGGGTTTTCACATTGTTATAAAGGCAAGATTTTAATTATAATTTGTATCATTACACTTGCAAGAGATAGAAAAACAGAACACTCAACAAACAGAACGCATATTCTTTCAACACAATATGCCATAAAAATCAACAAATTATTAAAAAAAATAAATAATGTACACTCCTCGTGTTCCACTCCTCGCGCTGGTCTTTATATTAATGAGGAAGAGTCTGTAATCCATTTAATATGGCAGAAAACACCCTTGTTTCTGTCGCTTTGAAAACACTGATATACCTTGTGATCTCCATGGCAATCACCCTCGACGCCGCGAGTGGGGCTGCACATCTGCAGTTCCCATTGTGGTTTGGCTTATTATCTGTTTACATCCAGATGGAGGCGACTGGACTGGAGCCTCTCACAGTGGTGATTATTAGTCTTTGGAAAGTCAAAATGCTGCCACGCCACCGATTTGAATGAGTCAATGTAAACGAGGCGCTTGCCGTCCCCATGCTTCTGTTTGACGGTGCCTGCACACAGGTGTGCTCGCACTCAACCTTCTTAAGAATGATTTCAAAACATTCACTGATTTCACTTTTTTTCACGCTAGTGTGCATGCACAGTCTGAAACGCTAGCTACATCTTGCTCGTCACTATCATGCCTGTAAAGCAAAGTCACAGAATATGGTTTCAGCATCCTTTTTGCTTAAAACGTGTATCCCGATTTGTTTAACATCTCCGCCGACTTGTATCGTCGCACATTTGTATCGATTTTCAACCGGCTTCGAGTGAATCATTACATCCCTACTTTTTATAGATACTGACCACTGGAACACCCCACAAGAGCTGCAGTTTTGGAGATTCTCTGACCTAGTTGTCTAGCCATCATAATTTGGCCCTTGTCAAACCTGCTCAAGTCCTTATTATCCGTAATCCCTAAAATCAGTAGACTTTTTGTATTGTTATTATTTTTTTTTTTAAGTTTTACATTTATTTTTCATGTGTATGTATGCATGCACGTATAGCTGAATATAATATTTATATATATTACATTTTTTCCCCTTTGAATAAGCATATCAGAGAGCAAATTGCTTATTACAGGAGTAAGGACAGCCACCAGGCTCACTGACGCCTAGCTTGAGAAAGTGAGAGCTGAGATGTGTGACTCACAGTCCGAGTCGAACATTTGTCATGCTGAAGAGTGGCATTATCATTGAGTTCATTCTGGAGGGCTGACCCAGATGGCCAGCGCCAGTACTTGCTACACTCCAGTGAATCTGAGACAGCCCTGGTTGAGAAGGGGGCTCGGGCTGGTGATGGAAGGGGGGCTGCGCGCTCTCCATCTCATCAGAGTCATGCCTGGGAGCCCGGCTGTTCTTCCAACTTTACCACACAGACAGGAAGAGACTGTTAATGACTAAATATGCCATGGTGAAACAGAAAGCACCTTGCAAATATTTTATCACACCCTCTGCTCACTCTGTCCCCTAATGGGGATACAACCGAACAAGACCTAATGAGTGTCCTTGAGGTATTTAATTATTTTTAAAGGGACCACGAGGTACGAAGAGACTTTTTTGGTCCAGTTGCGAAGTACCCTAATATTTACCACCCCATAATTGGGATCATCTGTCATCATTATCTGTACTTAGCTCTGATGAGTCAATGTGCAATGAGAGGGGTAGTTTCGCTTAATCATCGGTGTCAAAGAGCCTCAGAAACCTGTTACGTTTTGTGTAACTTTTTCATTATTCCATATGGCATCAATGAGGCAGAAAAGACCTCTCATTCTGCAGGTCCATTTGCCGATTTCTGTCCTGCATCCTTTGTTCCCCTTCCATGCTGCCGCAGCCATTGAGAAAAACGAAATCAGTTCCGCCTCTGTCAGACATCCTCTCTGCCAAATGTAGCTTAGCCTCCGAATCGACAGCGGCAGTGGTAGAAACTCTTTTTCTTTGCCAGATGTGAATCTTTTCAGTCGACCCATCGCTCTTCTTCGCACACCTCTGGCTGCCAGAGTAACTAGGCCAATGAATGATGCTAATGTAAGCTATATTAATGAGGGGGATCGGTTTCTGCTCTAATTATTTACCATTGGGTCAGGCTAGAGGAGATAATTCTTCCTCAGGTGGCACAAGGCCGAATGCCGGCGTCTGCCACCCCGGCTATGATTAATTGAAACATACCCATGCAAATGAATCACATATGGTCAATATCTTCCCACACAAGTTCAACATTAGACACAGAACTTACACTTGGATGCTTGTTATTAGTATCTCAATTTATGGCCTTTTGCAGTTTTCCTCCAGGTTTGGAGCTGTTAAAGTGAGATTTAATGTGTCGTATTATTCATGTCTTTTGGGTCGGAGTCTCGTCCGAGTTCATCACATGACACACTAGATTAATTGCTGAGATCCGAGGAACCAAAAGCTGCAGCACCTGTCCTGTTGTAGAGATATATCAACATTAAGGAACACAGAGCGGTGACCATTATTTATCCTGGCTGTTAAACACTACTGAAACTCCCATAGCCATGGCAAGGTGTTGGAGGAGGTTTGGTGTTCTCATAAATGTGTGAAGCATTAGCTTTGGGCCTTGGGCCATCACGGGCGCTCAGAGGGTTGATTGGAGATTTCGACCCCTTTGGATTGTTTAAACACTGATGTGATTTGTCTCACTCGTTTTGTTTACTGTATTTTAAAGTAACCACTACCTGCTTTTGCTATCATTTGGGAGCCTGTGACAAGGAGCTGAATATTTACACATGAACTGAAAGTTCTAAAATTATAGGTGTCCTAATTTTTTAATGGGCATAATTGCTTTTTGTTGAAGTGTTATAATTCACTCACTCAAATCACCCCGTGTCTGTTTAATAAATGCAAGAAACCCAAATTAAACTTATGTAACTCATTTTTCACCTCAGTGGACAGAAAATAAGAAAAAGAGAATCTTAAATCATTTTAATTGGGTTTAGAAGTGTTCAAATAAAGAATTAAAATACAAAACTAGTTTAAAGGTACAGTTTGCCAAAAATGACAATTCTGTCATCATTTAATCACCCTCATTTCATTCCAAACCTTTATGATATAATTTCTTTAGCAGAACACAAAAAGTATATGTTGAAGAAGTTTCAGCTATTTTGTGTTCATAATCAACAGTCAACAGTGTTCAGAACTTTCGAGCTCCAAAAAGAACATTTGAAATGAATCCAAATGACTCAATTATATACTAAGTCTGAATTGATGATATTACTTTATATGAACAACAGTTTGATTGAACAACAATGGAAGTCTAGCCTAGAAATCTAGACGCACACTAGTGGCAGCAAATCTAATTCGCAGCCAGGGTAGTCTAGCAACTCTCTGTTGGCTTACGAGCTGGAAAAACCAAACTCTGGTTGGGCCAATCACATTGGCCCTCATTTATCAAAAGTGCGTACACCAAATTTCCAGCGTACATCTTGCGTACACCCAAACCCACGGTGACTTTGAGATTTATCAATATGGATGTTGGCGGACGGCACGCTCAAATCCTACGCCAGAGGTGGTGTACGCACGTTTGAGTTAGTGGGGAAATGCACAGATAAACAATTCCTAACACCACAAAACGCACTGACAAGATATGCTATATTATGACCCACTGTTAAAAACCACAACAACAACATTCAGTGTTTATTTTTGTGCAACATGAATGTCAATGTTTAATTTGTGTGACTTTACCAAAGCGTTTGATTTGTAGGCTTATTTATTCCTCCAGTCGCGAGCCCGTGCGCTTTATCTGACGTTTCAGGCCCGCCTGGCCCGGCAGCTGCGCACGGACTGGGACTAAAATAATTCAGACTGACAAAATAATAAAAATGACCTTCTTCTTTTAAATAATAAAATCAATAAAAATGATATTCTTCTTCTAAATAACAAGCGTCATTAAGAATAATAATCATAATATTAATAAGAAGAATCTTACAAATTGTCATGTAATTATTAATGTGAATGAATGGTAGGCTACTCCACATCACATCATCATCAT
Organism: Pseudorasbora parva; assembly: GCF_024679245.1. Lineage (NCBI taxonomy): Eukaryota > Metazoa > Chordata > Actinopteri > Cypriniformes > Gobionidae > Pseudorasbora > Pseudorasbora parva. Next base: position 26,659,992 of record NC_090181.1, on the reverse strand, counting down.
ATTGTACACCCCAATATATGTGCCGTGATACGAAATTAAATGCTAATTGTTTCAAAACGTGCTGTAAAATAATGCATTGTGATGGCAATTTATCATCCAAACAGCTATTTAAACTGCTGGAGTGCGCTTCTCAACCTCCACACTATTAAGAGTACTCGTAATTTGGGTCCATATTTTGTTTTTGTAAGTATCTTTAATCCCAATCTTTAAACTCCCAAATAAAACAATTTCGGGGGTTTTTTCCACTTCCCTGGTGATGGTCTTGATGGGCGCGTCTCAATCATCTCACTAGTCCACTAGTCAGAGCACTGATCAGGGAGTCAGCCCATTGACTTATGTCCTAGTCAGTGCCCTGACTAGTGGACTAGTGAGATGATTGAGACGCGCCCGATCTCCACGTCGGAGAAGTTTTGCTTCTTTGCCGTCTTCCGTGTGTCCATGGCGTAAAATGAGGGCGTGGGGGAGGCAGAGACTTGAATATATAGGGGCGTGTTATTCTAATGACGATCGTTTTCAGCCGCGACATTTATCAAGGGCAGGTATTGCGTACACCTGGATTGCAGAGGTACGCACAGCTTCATAAATCAGGCGATGAGAGGAGTGTAAGCATAATCTTACGCCAACATATACACCAGTTTCTACGCAAGATTGATAAATGAGGGCCATTGTGTCTAGAGTTGGTGGGCGGACTTAACATTAGTCACATTTACATGCACACATTTTTTGTCATTCCGATTAAAATAATTCCGATTGAAAGATTTAGTGGACTGTTTACATGAGACGTTATCTAAACCGATCTAAGGTTTACATGTGCTGACCTTTAATTGCAATCATCACAGAGCAGTTTGTCTGCCGCATCATGTCGACTCTGTCCTCTCCAGCAGCTGGAATGTGATCATGGATGCCATAGCAACTCTCAACGGCCACTAGGACTTATACAGTTTTATAAAAGCTATTTATATGTTGTAAAGTGTAATCATCTCAGAATAAAATAAATTATTCTGTCAGGCGCAGTTAAAGTAAAAAGTGCCTGGGACAAACGCTGTCAAGATGAGAGAGTGTAGCCAGGCTATGTCTGTGTCATTATGCCAACATTATCTTCACAACTTCTTACGAAATAAAAAGTTTACCCTTCAGAAAAATGTACTTTCCTAATTATACATTATAGCCTGTGTGTCGCGCGGTCAGTGGTGAAGGCACGTGCTGTGTATCAAGTCATATAAGGACCTACACTGATAAGTAGGCCTAATCCGGTCAGGTCGTTTACATGGTTAAATTTTTCGTTTGATCGGTTCATGAAAAGGTTTATCCCACCCCTCTCAAAACGATTACAATTTCATTCGGTTTGGGCATTTTTATTCCGATTAAGCATTTTCATTCGGATTGGACTTTTAAACTGATTACAGTGTTCCATGTAAACGCACCTATTGTGAAGGCAGAGTTACAGCGGTTCCGTGTGCTAGCCTATTTAAAACAAAGAAGCTGGGCGAACAGTGGTCTTTCTAATTGGCTTTGGCCGTGACTCTGGAAAGCTTGTTGTTAAGCTTTTCTTTGAGAAAAGAGAAAAGAATGGAAAATGGAAAAGAATTAAGTCATTCTTAAGAAAGGAAGATGTGTTCAGAGTTTTGCCGACTGGATACAGCAAAATTTTAATAATCAACTACCCCCGCTTCACGTTGCTCGGGTTGGTTTTAGAGCTATCCTATTGCATGCAGAGGGAATTCCCAGGGGCAGATCTTGATGTGGTCTGGCTTGTCAGGCTAATGCAAGTCTTTATTCACTCTCAAATCAACTGCTTGATTAATACACAAACTACAGACAAGAAAAATGTCAAAAATCATGATTCATGGACGCATAACATGCAAGATCAAATGAGGTAGTTGGCGTCGGAGGGACATGTCACCATGTAACTTAAAGTACGCTTGTTGATCAATGTTTTGATGTGATTTGAGAGTAAAATGTCAATCTTTTCAAAGTGATTGTGTTGCATCAGAACACTTTAAAAATAGGCCTAAATATTGAGTCATGGATTAGCTGTATGCTACCTTTATGTCCTTTTTGAATCTGAAATGTTCTGTTCGACACTGACTTGCATGGATAAAAAACTGCAGAAACATTGTTAAAAATAGAAGAATCTGGTAGAAGGAGAAACAGGGCAAAACAGTGCAGATATATTTTATTTCAAACAGGACAACATTTTACAACCATATATATCAGCCACTGGTTTATTCTATTGTGTTATATGTGGTGCTATCTAACAAGATGCCCATAGATATGTTAATGAACACAGAATTACTTTTCAGTCATTGAACTTGTATGTTCCTCATGCTTGTTAAATTCTACACCGATTGAGGTGAAATGTCTCAAGGCCAGTGTGCGTTCTTGTGACTTCCAAATACACCAGGGCAGCATTTGGCTTGCATCCAGTCAAACTGATACCTTCATAACAACCTCTTGTTTTAATGAATACCCTCTTTCTTGTATACATGCAGAGCAAGAGCTCACAGCTTGTGTTTCCTTACAGCCGGGCTCAAAAGTATATCGTGACCTGGAGCAACTGGCTCCAATGTCCTAATCACAAGACTCTACGTGTGTTGTTATTATTACAGGCAATGGGACATAAATGCGTCAGACAAGTGTAAGTATTGTGCTTTGTTTGGGAAGGAAATGAGAGAGGTTGACCACACCGGCTATGGAGGACTTTTAGGACAGGATGTAAAAAATATACCAATTTTCATTCTCCTTCATCGGTCCATCATTGCTAATGAACTCTGGAAGTTCAGGACTGTGTAATGAAACCACTCGTTATATGTGTACTTTTTGATTCTTTGCTAAAACATTCTAACAACAGCCTGTAATGTGCTGCATTTATTTCTCTTAGCCTTAATTCCTGCAGATGTCATGGTTTGGCTTAAGCTAATGACTATTTACCTTTCTGGTGCTGAATAACCCTCTTAGTAAAATGCTAAAGAGGATGCATCCTTTTTCAGTGATGAAACTGCTGGCAAATCTTTTCAGGAGTTTTTCATGTTTAACTGTATTTGAGAGCTTTAGTTTAGCCTTAAAATATTTCACATTATTCATGTTATGTTTTAACTTCTAAAATTCCATAATTTTGACAGTGGCATGGTAATAACAGTGTTTGCAGAATACCAGTGAATTTCTAAAGCCTCTACACGATTTCAGCGCAGATCAAGTCCTGCCATCAGACATGATCTGTTCACAATGCTATCAGGATGCACTGACCAGACGGACAATTCATTCAGTGATTTTTGTTTGAAAAGTCGGGAATCTTTCTTCTTTTCATACTAGAACTGCCATATGTTGGGTTAAATGCCAAATACATGTGGGCGTCAATGTCATTCACAAATCTCCTCAAATCATTTGTATTAAGATTCACATTTTCCAGCAGGAAATATGACTTATTTTCTTCATTGAAAATGTGATCTCTAGAAGCTATTGTTTTGTTGAACATATTTGCTGTCAGAAAAGTTCATCTTTACTTCTCTTGATATATACACTCATCTAAAGGAACAACTTTTCAATTTTTTTAATTAATGCAGTTATCTAATCAACCAATAACTTCAATGCATTTAGGGGTGTGGTCCTGGTCAAGACAATCTCCTGAACTACAAACTGAATGTCAGAATGAGAAAGAAAGGTGATATAAGCAATTTTGAGCGTGGCATGGTTGTTGGTGCCAGACGTGCCGGTCTGAGCATTTCACAATCTGCTCAGTTACTGGGATTTTCACGCACAACCATTTCTAGGGTTTACAAAGAATGGTGTGAAAAGGGAAAAACATCCAGTATGCGACAGTCCTGTGGGCGAAAATACCTTGTTGACGCTAGAGGTCAGAGGAGAATGGGCCGACTGATTCAAGAGAGAGAGAGAGAGAGAGAGAGAGAGAGAGAGAGAGAGAGAGAGAGAGAGAGAGAGAGAGAGAGAGACAGAAAGAGAGAGATGCGTGCGCGATCTCTTCTGTCTGAAGATCCCTTTAGGCTTGGAGGTGAAATTAAGTTTCGTTTGCTTGTTTCTAGATGTCAGTATGTCGCAATGTCAGCATGTTACGCAAAAATACATTTTTACTGTAACGGACGTGACTATTAATGCTTTATTCGTAGTGACCCCTGATAGATTTTTTTTCATGTTTTTCCTAAAAAGGGTGACAGGCTATTACAAAACATTCAGTGGCACATGCCATGTTTGAAAAAAATATTACTGCATTTTATTGACATCTAAAATACAACAAAATTAGCCTATATTTATTTAGGTGTCATATATATATATATATATATATATATATATATATATATATATATATATATATATATATATATATATATATATATATATATATATATATATATATATATATATATATATATATATATAATCAAATAAATGCAGTGTTGGTGAACATAAGAGACCCCAAACTTTTGAATGATAGTGTATATAATTTTATTTCATATGAACGAGCAGAATTTTGTACTTTTGTGTGTGTGTGTGTGTGTGTGTGTGTGTGTGTGTGTGTGTGTGTGTGTGTGTGTGTGTGTGTGTGTGTGTGTGTGTGTGTGTGTGTGTGTCCCTGTGTCCTTGTTTATATTGCATTGTGGGGACCAAATGCCCCCCGTAAGGATAGTAAAACCTGAGATCACTTATATTGTGAGGACCAGCCAGCGGTCCCCACTTTTCAAAAAGCGTATAAATCATACAGGATAAGTTTTTTTTGTATGAGAAAAAAGATAATGAACCAGACGTGTGTGTGTGTGTGTGTGTGTGTGTGTGTGTGTGTGTGTGTGTGTGTGTGTGTGTGTGTGTGTGTGTGTGTGTGTGTGTGTGTGTGTGTGTGTGTAAAATGGGAAAACATAGGTGGAATGACATATGTTCAATTATATATACAAATACATAAAAATATAATTAAAATATATACGCTTTCCCCCATTGTACATGATGTGCACGCTCCACATATGTTATTCTGCCTATGTTTTTCCATTTTACCAGTCAGCTCAGAGCAACTACAAAGAGTTTGACTTTGTTCACCCAAGGCTGTTGATGTTCCCGGACTTGCGGATCTTTTTTATTTCCTTCAGTGTGCAGATACAAGTAGACCAGACTCACAGGCTCATTTGTGTGAGTGTACATTACCTGTTTATAAATTGAGAGTGCCTAACCCCTGTGTCATAATTTATGATACCGTCTGTAAAGTCTGGCTAATGGGCTTTCTCCCTGAAAAGTGCAGGGCTTAAAGGTTCAACCGTATATCATGTCACAGGGACTCTGACATGTCTACTTATTCCATCAAGTCAAGAGACACTGCCAAAAATCCCCCAAATGTCATTAGCAAGATTACTTTCCTTTTGTTACATAAAACGCTTCCTTTTTCCAGGCCTTAGCTCATCTGTGTATCTAATGACTTAACGTCCAACGAGGGAAACATTTGACAAATGTTGTAAGCGTACTTTTCAACACATGCAGCTCAGTCTATGGATTATTTTCTGGCCATGTCTCTCAACATGGTTGGCAGTGACATGGGAATTAAAATCCTGATGAAGAAAAATATTTTTTTTATGCCGCACAGCATGAAGGAACCTACGAATAAAAATAAACCCAGCGTCAGGCATTGGTCTTCAGCCTAAAGGCGGTGGCAAGCAGTTGGCAATGAAACCGTAACATGCGCCAGCCTAGACTCTGATTTATCGCCAGTCTCCTCCAGCACAGAGAGTTCTGCCCAGATAATAATCACTACTGTGCTCAGATATGCCGACGGTACAAACTCAGCTGTGACTCTAGTCTAGCCGTTTCACAATACATGCTGAATTTAAGCAACAGTGAAGCCTTTTGGATGATTTTTGGAGGTTTTAAAAGCAAAAATGTGAAGCATTGGATTTTATAAAGCACTTGCATTCATTCTTCTTTTAAAACCGGCATTATTTTTTGTAACTTTTACAATCCTTTTGGGTTTTAGGCATGCTGTCATGGCAACAATGTCATAACTCTGGATGCAATTTGCACAGAAAAGGTTAGTGTTTTTAATAAATACATTCAGGGTTTGAGAGGAACCTTTCCACTGACCAGCCAACTTGTCTACTACACTGTAAAAAAATATTTTGAAAAAAGTTACCTGGTCGCCTTAAAATTTTAAGTTAACTGAAATTTAAATTTTGAGTTAATACAATGATTTTTTTTTTTAGATTCGACAACCTTTATTAAAATATTATTATAATATTTTGTAAGCATATTGGGTAATTGTGTGTGTTTTATTTCTGATGATGCATTGAAACATGCCAAATAGTGCTATTTTCATGATATAATTTTTTTTATGTGGTTCAGATACAATAATATTTTGAGTTTCTATTTATCAAACACATTTCCTTCATTGTATCAACTCAAATTGTTTATTTCAATAAACTCAAAATTTTAAGGCAACCAGGTTACTTACTTTTTTAAGTTAAACCAACAAAAACCAACATTTTTTTTTTTACAGTGTAACCTTACCACTGTTTCACAAGTTCACACTTACATCAATTAAATAGAGTAAAGATTATGCATATTTGGCGTGCTGTCCGGGGAGGGCTCCGGGCTTGGAAATTTTGCCCGAACCCAGAGTAATTTTTGAAAGAAATTGGTTTATTAAATAAAAACTAAAAATATTATTGTATCTGAACCACATACAATTTTTTGATAAAACATGAAAAAGCACAATTTGGCAACAGACAATTCAAATGTTTGTGAATACCATTCAAATAAAATAAAATGAAAATAAAACAAAATTCTCCATAAATTGCCATAAATTGCCAAAGATGCTAGGGTGCTGCTTGCCCAAACGTCTTGGACATTGGACATTTATATCTCACAGGCAGGCTTATTGTACAACGGTCATGTCATTCTGAAGGCCTACCTGCACTCTCAAGTTCAAGGTGGCAGAACAGTGAATCTAATCACAATACAGACAAAAGTTCACTTTAAGAATAAACAAAAAGTGGCATAAATGAGTTTGAACTAAGGTATTTGAGGAAAAAAAAATCTGCAAGGAAAAAAACCCCAGTGCATTCTATAGGCTGAATGACACATATTTATTCAAGCCACAAAAACAAACCTGTTACTGAAAAATGCACACTACACAATCTCCCAGGGTGAAGTCAGTGAGAGACACTGTGGTGCGGAAGGATTTTGAACAGCCGGAGTCAACACGGGGGTGCCGATGTGCAAAACAATGTGTTCGAATTTTGAAGACGTGTCATTTCAACTGCTTTTCTCTTGTGAAACCCTACTTATGCGTTGTTAGGCTTAGGTTTGAGGCTGCTTTTAGGGAAAGGGCTCTGATATTGATGCCCTGCAAAAGTAATGGAACATATTTTATGAATCATAACTCACCACAACGGATTTTCACTTGCATTTGTCGGGTTGATTGGTGTTCATTTCAACCCCTACGTTTATTGCTTACGTCCTATGGCTGTACAACACTGTAATAAAGGAAGTTGTAAATAAAATAAAGATTATTGTAAAGTTTTACAAGAAAATATTATTTAAGTCTTTCCACTTTTGAAATTTCATGTTGAATTCAATGTAGCATCCCTTTTCGTTATAGAATTGTGAAATGTGCTAGCAATATTGAAGGGGAAAAAATGGTTTCTACACTAAATTTCAGAGTATTGAAACCATATGTATTTTATCATTTATGTATTGGCCCCATTCACTTCCATTGTAAATGTATCACTGTAATCCATTTTGGAGAACATGAGGGAAAAGTTTAAGTTTATTTTCATTGTGATCACTGTACTGAACTGGGGATATTCCCTTTGAAGGTATTGCTAGCTAATATTGATTAATGTTGATGTAAGAGATGAACATAGAATGAATATGATAAAAGAGAGAAGAATATTGGCTTCGCAGACCGTAACCAACCAAAAGTCTTGCCCTGCCAACATAAACGGACTCCCTCCTTGAAATCTTTCAATTTGCTATATAAATCAAGGCATGGAGTAGCGTCTGGCTGATCTGCCGCTGGCCTGAAACCGGAGCCGTCCTGGCAGCAGAGGCAGGGCCAGAGGACACACACGGAGGAGCGCTGGGTTCTCAAAGCGAGGCGGTTCTCTGGAATATTTCCCTACCACTTAATCATGCCTCCCTCCAGCTGTAAAAATTGAGAAAAATGTCGTCCCCTACTTTGCTCTTATCTGGGAGCGAGTGGATAAAAGACGAAGATGACAAATTCCAGCATGTGTATGTCAGAAGATATACGAGGTGACGGAAGTATTTGAATGCTGGAATGAGCTTAACAGCTCCGACTGCATGGCTCAGCAAGGCTCGTAGAGGTAGAGAGCTTAAACACGCTCTTGGAAGACTTCATAAAAGGACCAAGGCTATTTCTTTGCACTTTTACATGGTGAATTTAATGTATTTTCTTAGTGCTGAATGTCATGGTGTATGAGACTGAATATTCACCATATAATGGTTTAAGAAACACTTGGCTGAGCGACACTGGCAAAACACATGCCTCTGAAATTATCCAGCTATATAACAACTGAATTGGGAGCCATTACTCAAACTTTTATTGACTGCATGCATTGATGAAGGACAAAGTCTTTGCTGGTTAAACAATAAATTCTTGAGTTGTTTAGATGGATTGGCCTTGTTTTTGCAGCGAGGGGAATATTCTGCCTAAGCAATCAAAGTTGGAGTCGCAAGTTGATAAATCTTAATTAAGCCTCTTTTGTTTGCTATTGTAAAAGCAGACAAGGGACAGTCTGAGATAATTACATTTGGACCAAAGCATCAAGTCGTTTGTATTTGTGCATGATGTGTGGGTGGGATTTTGCCATTATTGTGGAAAATAGATGAATAAAAAATGTCTTAAAGAAAATTTTTTTTTTTTAAATGCTGGAATGCATAAAATAACCCCTACTCCCTGAAGGGTATCATTTAAATAACTGTCCTGAGATATCCCACTGATCTCTTTGACAGCACTATTCTCTGTAAACAATCAAATAAAAAGGATGCTGCACGTCACCATCAGATTCTAGCTTTTCAGGCTCTTTCTGACTCGCCATCATTTTTGCGCATTCTCCCAGTGGGCGGTCTATATATGAGAAGCCGGAAGCGAAACTGAAATTGAAGAGGCTTCGTGAGTCTATAGAAGGTACGAAACATTCACGAGTTCTCATCTGTAAATTGCAGCTTACGCAGCCAAAATCCATAAAAGCAATAGAAAGATGAAAATAAAGAGACTAAAAAGAGGCATCTGTAAGGCTCTGCATCACTGGAGGGAGTTGTAAGTTGTAAGCTTCAAAACAGGCTTTGAACCTGCTTTTCTTCTTGACAAGCAGAACTACCACGGTTACATCAAAACGGCAGAATTGTAAAAAGCAGGACGTGTCAAAATCAGATCGAATTTGGCGGAAGTTCTAGAACAGTTTTCTTTGGGCAAAAGAAACCAATGTCAGACCTTTTCTTCCCTTATTGTGAGGTACAGACGATATTGTAAAGAATGTTTGTAACCAAGCAGATAGAGCAACCTTTGATTACCATAGTATTTTCCCCCCTACTATCGTAGTCAATGGTTGCTCTATCTGCTTGGTTACAAACATTCTTCCAAATATCTTCTTTTGTGTTCAGCAGAACAAAGAAACTCATACAGGTTTGGAAAAACAGATGGTGAGTAAATGATGACAGAATTTTCCTTTTTGGTTGAACTACCCCTTTAAAAGTGGATGCAAATGATTTGACACATTTGCAGGAGTTTAAAATCAGAGAGAAGGTCCAGTTATGGCACTGTCATTTAACATTACAAGGTGAAACAAAACAAAAATGTGTGATTGTTCACAATAAGACATATGACATCCATTTAGAAAATCAGTAGGGTGAATTTCTATTTTTAATGCTAATTTAAACCAAATGAAATGTTAAGATGCTTTGGAAATCAATAGTTGTTAGACAGTAAACAAATAAATTCCACGTGGCTTCATGCTGAAAGTCCCATGAACAAACGGGAAAACGGGTCTCGTTGCATCCGCTTGTCTGAGAACGTGTTAACTGATGCCGATGTCTATCTCCTTTTAGGCAATCATCTAACTTAGATTAATCATCTAATCATTTTAAATATTTAAATGTTAGTGAGAAATGTTTAAAGTTTGTCTTAGAAAAACAGCTCTATATTTAACAAACACCTGAATCGGAAGAGATGCAGCCTGTTTTGCAGAATACAGAAATTAACGCAATATGAACGCCATAAAGTGTGTATCATATGCACTCAAAAAACTGCGTAGCATTTGTACGGCAAAACTCATTTTGGCGTATCCATTCTACGAGAATTCACACGCGTACTATTGATACACATTACCATGAGATCGTGTTGGAATTAAATGATACGTAATTGACTTGAAAATGTGCCAGTTTCACCCACCGACAGCACATAGAACAGCTGCGCAACCCAGACCATTTATATTTCATAAAATAACGTATAAAAATTATAAATATTTATCTTAAATGTTATTTATATAGGATAAGATGGCAAAGTAATACAAATTGTTTTATAATATCAATACCAATATCAATACAAATACCAATACCACTATCCCTACTACCACCATCACCAACAACATAAATAGCAATAATTCTCACACAAACTGATCATTTAGTGTATTAAGAAATCAATATGTCGTCTATATTAATATTATTAATATATCAAAATATATATATTAATATTTTGCATGGCTCCCAATTGTTATATAGCTGGACAATTTCAGAGGCATGTGTTTTGCCAGTGTCGCTCAGCCAAGTGTTTCTTAAACCATTATATGGTGAATATTCAGTCTCAGACACCATGACATTCAGCACTAAGAAAATACATTAAATTCAACATGTAAAAGTGCAAAGAAATAGCCCTGGTCCTTTTATGAAGTCTTCCAAGAGCGGGTTTAAAGCATTTAAAATATAACATCAGTAACAAATAGGTATATGCATAGAGGTATGTGAGTAGCAGAGTAATATGGTATTATATTTATGTTATCATAAACCAGGCAACAGAAATGCAACCGAATGTTATACCATGTCACTAGTAGTTCTTGACATGAGAAAGTTTGAAGACCCCTTGCTTAGGGGATAGAAAATATCTTTAGCTGAGTACAAAAACAATACAAGTCAGCAGAAAGTCCCCATTATAGAAACAAATGTGTGTGTGTGTGTGTGTGTGTGTGTGTGTGTGTGTGTGTGTGTGTGTGTGTGTGTGTGTGTGTGTGTGTGTGTGTGTGTGTGTGTGTGTGTGTGTGTGTGTGTGTGTGTGTGTGTGTGTGTGTGTGTGTGTGTGTGTGTGTGTACTGTAAGTTTGTTAAATGAAATAAGTCATGGGTTTAACGAGAAAACCTTAATCTGTTTAAATCACGGAAATACGCTAACACAAACAAATCCACAACACAGACACAGAAAATAAGAAAATAATTAATGAGCGTGATATTAACAGAAAAAAAATACACAGTCAGTCAATGTGTTTCGCAGGTGCTGTGGTTTTACTGTTCCTTGTCTTCATTTACTGAATTTTCTTTTTAATGGCTGTTAGTGTGGGAATTCTGGCTCTTACAAGGCTTTCTGTCATAACCAATGTAACGTCCAGCCATTTTCTGTCTGAAAACTAGGCCAGTCAGATGGTGTTGTCATTTAAATTTTTTATTTTTTTTTGTTCTACAAGACATTTGGCAAGGCAGTACTTGGCCGGCTCTTTACATTTTAAGTGTGGCTGTCTGATTGTAATGACTAAACACCATATTGGATGTTCATTGCCACTTTTTGTTTCCGACAGTACACTTACCAGTTGTCAAGTCAAGTAGAGCAGAGAGAAGTTAAGAACAATCACACAGAACATTGTTTACCAAAGATCACCGTGTGTGCCCTGGAACGTGAATTCACAAATGTAGCTTTTCTCATCTCTCATTATGCTCATCAGCGCTGGGCTTTCTCATGAGTTTTCCATCAACTCTGCCAAGATTTATTAGGTAGAAATATCCCATGATGACTTCAAGAGACATCACGCGTGTGTGTTTGTGTGTGTGAGGGAAAGTGAACCAGTTGCAGGGGGGCTCTTTATCTCCAGCGAAGCTGGCAGGTAACTGAATTTCTGCTCAGGTTCATTGAGGGCCTGTCTGCTGGTGACCACAGAGCACAAAGCCTCTTAATATGACAGACAGGAGGTTAGTGGATTTAGTCTTCGCACAGCAGCGTTTTCAGACAGGTAATTAACGAAACTTGGCACAGCAATTTGACCCGGGCTGTCTTCCTTCTAAAACAGGATGCATGATTACTTACACTTTCATCAGAAGTTCATCTTCCTCCCTCTTGGTCTTTCTCATCTTCCTCTTGTCTTCACAGCTGGTTTCTGCTCTGGAAATCGGATTACTTCCGCGGAGTTTGGTTTCACCTGTTATAAATGCTGTTGGAGAAAGTGGTTAAGAAGTGTTTTAAAAAATTCTGAAAATTCTGACATTATTCACTAATGTTTATTTTATTATTTAAATATTTTATTTGCATTACTGCAAGACACTGCAGGCAAAATGTCTCAGTTGCGTATGTAACCCATGTTCCCTGAAGGAGGAAAGGAGACATATGTCAGAATGTGAACCGACGAATTGGGACATGGCATGAGAACCCAATTCGTCGGTTCACATTCTGACATTTTTTTGTTTTTGTTTTTTATTTTTTTGCATTTCTTAATATAATGAATGAATTGGGAAAGTTTGGTGAAATCTATTATTATTATTTTTTTACCAGTGGTGTAAAGTATTCGAGTAAATGTAATTAGTTACAGTACTTAAGTATCTTTTTGGCTACTTTGTTGTTGTACTGAGTATCAAAGATATTAGTAACTTTTACGTCACTACATTGCTGAACAAATAAATGTACTTTTTACTCTAATACATGTGTTAAACAATGCAATTGCACAATACATTTTGCATGCCATCTAACGTTTTCTGCAGCCGTTTGTTTTTGCTATAAAGAAGCTATATCACCATCTAAAGGCATTGAATGTACTATATCTTGTGCGTTTTGCCTTTACTCACCCAAACTTGTCAACAAGGCTATACTTTATGTGACTGAGAGTGCATTAGCAGGCAGTTGTGAATTGCAAGTGTTTGATTTATGAGATGAGTTCAAGACTGCAGCTTGTGATGAGGCCGAAACTAGCATGTCCAGTGCAAGAAGACTTAGACCATTTTATTTTACTCAACGTTATTTTATTTATCCGCTATACTGAAGAGACCCTTTAGAAGGATATTGGTTTACTTATGCCTTTTTTGTACACATCTGAGCTTAACTGAGATGTATGAGTTTGTAGATGTTTAAGATGCTGTTGTGTTGACCTTGATTTATTCCAATATTGAGGTGTTCAATTTTATTTTTTGATTTTAGAACATAAACATGATTTCTCATCTTACCAATCAATTGTTTCTTATTTTCACTGGTATGTCTCTCAGGTGTCGAAGTCTAGCCTTGTTGAGTATATATTTAGTATGAGTAAAATACTTTTTATAGGGATAGTTCACCCAAAAATGATGTCATTAATGACACCCTAATGTTGTCCCACACCCGTAAGACCTCCGTTCATCTTCGGAACACAGTTTAAGATATTTTATATTTAGTCCGAGAGCGTATCCAAGTGTATGCACACTATAGTGTCCATGTCCAGAAAGGGAATAAAAACATCATCAAAGTAGTCCATATGAGACATCAGTTAGTTGGTTAAAATCTTTTGAAGCATCGAAAAATTTGGTCCAAAAATAACAAAAACTACAACTTTATTCAGCATTGTCTTCTCTTCCGTGTTTGTTTTCAATCCAAAAAGATTATGAACGATTATGAATCAGTGAATCGATTCAGAATTCAGATCACCAGTGTCACGTGATTTCAGCAGTTTGGCAGTTTGACACATGATCTGAATCATGAATCAATACGCTGATTCATATCCGTTCAAATCTTTGTTTGAGGATTGAAAAAAAAAACACATCAGTTCATAGTTTTTGTAATTTTTTGACCAAAATGTATTATTTATGCTTCAAGAGATTCTAACTAACCAACTAATGTCACATATGGACTACTTTGATGATGTTTTTATTAACTTTCTGGAAAGGGACAGTATACCGTGCATACATTCAATGGAGGAACAGAGAGCTCTCGGACTAAATAAAAAATATCTTAAACTATGTTCCGAAGATGAAAGGAGGTCTTACGCTGTGAAACAGCATTAGTAAAAGTAATTATTGAAAGAATTTTCATTTTTGGGGTGAACTAACCCTTTAAGTACTGTTATAATCAGATACTTTAAGACTTTTACTCAAGTTGTATTGGAATTTGTGACTAGTAACTTGTAGTGGAATCATTTTCAGAATCTGTACTTTTACTCAAGTATTTGTTTCCAAAATGTCTAGCATTACACAAGTAATCCGTATAACTCGTCTCACTCAAGCCATAGAACAGCTTTGTGTGAGAAACATCCAACCTAGATTTTCTTTGGTATGTTCATGAGCGACTCGTGCCATATTCCAGAATGAATTATTCTTTTGAGTCATATCTTATTTAATGAATCAGTTGATCGGTTATCTCTCTCTCTCTCTCTCTCTCTCTCTCTCTCTCTCTCTCTCTCTCTCTCTCTCTCTCTCTCTCTCTCTCTCTCTCTCTCTCTCTCTCTCTCTCTCTCTCTCTCTCTCTCTCTCTCTCTCTCTCTCTCTCTCTCTCTCTCTCTTAACCTGTCCTTTAGAAATACTTTGAGATCCTTATTAGCTTAATTGGGACATAATGGGGTTTCGTTCCACCCTTTTGTTTTGGCAGTTCTGGGCTCTATGCTGCTTTGTTTTTTGGCTTCTAGGTTAAAAACAGCTTGCGTTTACAGCTTGCAAACGTCTCCCTGACTTTTTGCAAGCTCATTAATTTGAAAATGATTCTGGTCATGTAGCGGAGAGCCTCTTTGCCTCTAAAATAATTTTAATATGTTTTTATTGCCAAGTGCTTGGAGGGTGCAACATTCTTTAAGAGCAGCAAATGTTTACCATATTGAAGAGCTTTCTGCATGCGTGCACATGGAAAATATGGCACGTATAAACACACATTAATGCTGCAGAATCATGGGGCTTAATTTATGTTCTGCCATTCCACTATTATGCTGCCGTCTTCCATTCTTTTCTTTTACCTTCATAACTTCATGCACATGGTTACTGTGATGCAGAAATTGTGTCCCGGTGGGGGGCACACAGATAAATGAGCAGTTGTTTCAGCAATAATTTGCCCTTTTGAGTGAGTGAATACAGTTACTGTTACCCCCCAATGAGAAGCACTTAATCTTGTCTACCATCACCATGTTTGCATTAAGCAGCTCCTTATTCATTTTTAATAGCTAAAAATATTTTGCCTCACTAAACAAATATATAATGCACTATTAGAGTAGCCGAAATGAATTGGACATCTCAGAATGCGGTTGTGAATAACCAGCAAGATCTCACTGCAAAGGTGTCAAATAAAGTGAGTGTTTATAGCACAAGTAATGCAGCCAGTAACACCAATGCTTTCAATGTTAAATCTTGCTAATGAGGAGGGGATAAAACAGGTTGCATGAGATGAATTTCAGACAACATTGTGATCATTTTATAATGTAAAATGTCTCCATGTTTCTAATTCCTATCTTAGATTTCCAAAGTAAGCTGAATTATAAAGGTTGAAAAAAAATGTCTGTGCATTTAATTAGCTGCTCTTGAATCTGAAAGAAAGAGTGATGAAAAGTTGTAATTTTACATTTTGAGCTCATGAATATTTATTAGTTTGTAGATTTAGGCTACCATTTTAATCTTGAATTTTTGTACTTGTGCTCTGCTTAAGTGTCATGTTTTTTTTTTCTTCAAGGACAGAGTTCTCTTTTTGGTTGGCACATAAAAATGCCCAGTGTGAGTTTAACAGAGTTTGGCCAACCAAAACAAATAGCTCAAATGAAACATGACACTTTAGAAAGACACACACACACACGTTTGTTTTTGTGACATATGAGGACATTCCATAGGTATAATGGTTTTTATACTGTACAAATCGTATTTTCTATCCCCTTACACTGCCCCTACCCATCACAGGAAACATTCTGCATACTTTCTAAAAAAAAAAAACTCATCCTGTATGATTAATAAGCATTTTGAAAAGTAGGGACATTGCCAATGTCCTCATATTTCACCCTCTCCTTGTAATACCTATGTCATATCCATGTCATTATACACATTTTTGTCCTCATATTTCACATATGCGAAAGTGAACTTCATTACTCACGCACTGTGTGGTAAGTTTGCTGTGCACATCCGAAGCACATCCAGAAAGCCACATCAGGCAGCACGTGAGTAATGAAGTGAGTAATGAGCTGTCTTTCATGTCTTCTTGCATTTTAACTGACAAATTCACACAAAATTATGTCAAAATGCTCATCCTACACTGTAAAAAATTATTTAGAAAAAAAGTTACCTAGTTGCCTTAAAATTTTGAGTTCATTGAAATTAAAATTTTGAGTTAATTTTTGAGATTCGACAACCTTTATTAAAATATTATTAAAAGATTTTGTAAGCATATTGGGTAATTGTGTGTGTGTTATTTCTGATGATGCAGTGAAACATGCCAAATAGTGCTATTTTCATGATTTATCAATTTTTTTATGTGTTCAGATACAAAAATATTTTGAGTTTCTATTTATTAAACTAATTTCCTTCATTGTATCAACTCAAAGTTTAAATTTCAATAAACTCACAATTTTAAGGCAACCAGGTTACTTACTTTTTTAAGTTGAACCAACAAAAACCAACCAAATTTTTTTACAGTGTAGAATTCCTTAGAAAAAGCTTTTGTCTTCAGGAGGGGTGATCCCGAATAGTCGAAGATTCGATGCATCGATATGTGGAGCCTGATTCGACCACCAATCTCATGGTCGAATCTTCACGGGTGTTATGAAACGAGGATCATACCATTTTGGCAATATGGGGGTGCTCAATATTTTAAAGACGTGTCGCGGCGCTGAGCTGAGCATCGGTGTGCGACCCCTTTAAGGGCGCTGAGCTTCGCACCGCGCCTTTAAAATTAGAACACGTTGAATGAGTGTACACACACCGGCGGCAGCATTCAGCGCCTGTCCGCGGCCACTCGGGAAGTTGTTTAAAATCCTGCTGCACCACAGATCGCTTTAGTGCAGCTCATCTGTCAGTCAATTCAAAATTGAACTCGCGTGTATATAATGTGCGCGTCAGGTGGCGGTGTGAGATCCTGAGGTGCGGGGCTGAGCTTCGCATACGTCTTCACCCGCTTTTGGCACAATCGGCATCAGAATGTGCATGTAAACGCACTCAAAGTGTTCTTTTCCTCTCTAGGCAGGTATTTTTTTAAGTTTATTTATCAAAATGTTCTTTTATATATTTGTATGATGTTCTGTATTTCGATCGCGGCTTTAACATGTTATGAGAAAACGGTTTATGAATGTTTATCCACCAACATTAACTTTTAGGCTATTTAAACCTAAATAAGAAAGACATTGTCAGTTCGTCTGTCAGTTGGCAGACAGTTTTGGTAGATTTATTAAAAGCTGTTGCTGTGTGCAGTGTGTAAAGGAAAATAAAAATAGTTTTACCCTACTGCTGACAGTGTTGTGCCCCTCCCAACCCATTCACACACACATAGATGATTGGACTATCGGCCGACCATAGAGAGATTCGACAATTCTGATTCGATTGTCTAAATCCTTAGTTGAGGGCAGCCCTAGTCTTCAGGTAATGTTAAGAGAAATACAACACATGTGTATAAGGCTATGATTACACAACAACAAAGTGCTTACTGAAGGAAAATGTTTTTTTTTTTTTTGCATTTTTGAAAAACATTTCAGAAAACAATTTCAACTGAGGGCCAATGGAACACCATTCCAAACCCCGGGAATACCGGAACTTTTGTTCCAGTTCGAGGACTGCATGCTCGAACCATTACTACTCAGTCCAGTACTTGATGAGGTCAGACTTAGAATTAGTTCGAAGTTAGAGTTTTAGTTAGTGAATAATGCATCTAAGCTGGCCAAAGTGGTTAAGTAATGAACGACCAATAAAATCATTGGTCTAGTCTCTTTAGATTTGGTGCAGCTTGCCTATTATAAATATCTATTTATTAAAACACATTCCCTGGGTCATGCAGAAAACATATCAATCAACTTTATTTATATAGCACTTTTACAATGATGATTGTTTCAAAGCAGCTTCCCAGTGTTTAAATTGGCTGTACCGTCGTTCTGAAGAAAACAGTGATGTTAACAGCTAATATTAATGTATCATAGCGACAATGTTGGCAGATCCGTATTATAGTTTATAAAATTAAATAAGACCTAATTAATTAATTTTATTTGTTTATTTAGTTGAATAACTTAGATCATAATTTTAGTGTCCCCAACTGAGCAAGCCAAGCCAAAGGCGACAGTGGCAAGGAACAAAAAATTCCACCAGGGCATGATGGTGAAAAATAAACCTTGGGAGAAACCAGACTCAGTCGTGGTGCCAGTTCTACTCTGGCCTTTTAACAAACAGTGTATGATTATTATTCTGGCAACATTATAGGTGAGAAATCATATTAGATCGGAATATTAGAAATTTCTGGGTATCACGCAAGAGACAGGTTTATTGAGGATGGCACGCCAATTACACAAGAGTATGAATATTTGAAAGATCGGAGTCGCTGCTGTTACAAGTGTGTGATGCTGCAGAGATGAGGAGATCCAGGACTTCCAAACAGACAGGCTTTATTGAAATCAAATTCAGAACAGAACATCAAACACTGTAGTATAACATGAGACTGGGCAAAGAGTGACTGAAGGAGGAGGAACTTAAATGCAAACACTGATGACAGACATAACGAGGGGGACGGGTGACACAGATGATAATTAACTAAACACAGCGGACAGAATTAAACTAACGAGGGTGACTATGGGAACAGACAAGTGGCGGGAAACAGAGACAAACATGTGACCCAAGCAAAACCCCAACAGAACCAGACAGATATGTGACAGTCACGCTGGAGACGGGTTTATTGAGGATGACATGCCGGTGAGGCAAATTCAGAGGAGTCACTAATTGACACGGTCTCAGCAGACACTCCAGGATGTGCTGGTCATGTCTGGGTGCAGGTCCACTATCCGATCTGGACACGGCCTGGATCCGGCCGACTGCAGTAAACCTTGGGATAAACAGAGAGAATAAGATTAGTGTAGATGCCACTTTTTTTATGATGTAACAAGTACATCAGGTGTTATGGGAAGTGTTCCCGCTTCCAGCCGAACTAGTTAATGCAGCCTAACAATCAGTCAATTGATTTGAATAATGTAAGGTAAAAATGTTCTACGTGTGCCATAGTAATGAGATTCGTTTTTAGTCTAGATTTAAACTGACAGAGTGTGTCTGCTTCCTGAACAATACTAGGAAGACTGTTCCAGAGTTTAGGGGCTAAATAGGAAAATTCCACGCTTGCACAGACTAAAGCCAGAACGCGCGAATGTCACAACAGGAAACACGCAAGCGCGCCCTCGGATCAGTTCCGCTCGTTTCGTGTCTTAGGCCATCAATGTGTACTTACGATGGAGGATTGTTTAATTTGGACTTCTCTGTGTATGCTCTTTGAGGTGGTGACCATAGACCTGCATTATGTGAGGCACAGACAAGAACGGTTTGACCTAAAATGATCAAAATTTAAACTACTGGGGAAACAAATACTCCTACATCTCGGATGCCCATAAAACATATCAAAATTTTATTTCAAAATTAACTATCCCTTTAACTGCGTCAGAAACAGGATCAAACATAAGTTTGGATGAATAATCTCTCCATGATTGACAGCATATGATAGATGTGTTTCTGTCATTTGAAATCAGCCGTGCAGTGAAACAGCCAATCAGAGCCGAACTCCACATTAATATTCATGACTATTCCAAATAAGGCAAAACCAGAGCATTACATCCTAGGGACAATTTCTGGGGTTGTAAATGGATCTGTAAAACTGTGGACAATTTTAACCCTTAAATAAGTCCCATACCCTATATGTAGATATCAGAGAACAATTTAAAATATTGTTTCAAATCATTCTAGGGCACCTTTAAGGTCAGTTTGACCTGTTATTGAGCAAATAAATGTGCTTAAACAATAATGCTTGTAAAACAAAACCCCATTTGAATTGGCCATGAATAATCTATAGGTAGATCTTGCCTTTCATCAAGTCTGAGGTCAGGGATCTTTGGCTTGAAAAGGTGTGTGACCACTGGTCTAAAGTAATAAGCAATTATGTTAAATTACAAGTGATTGTATTTGTGTGCTTTCAAAGGTTTTGCTTAAAATCATCTTTACTCATTATTGCAATTGGTCCTCATTCTGCCTCTGTGGTGCTTGGCCCCTTAATTGCTGTCTGTGGTTATGTTTATTATTTTTATATATATATATTTTTTTTTCATAAATATAAGTGTCTTGGTTTATAAATAAACATGTAAAATTTAATCGTGGGCACAATTTAACCAGCAAAATTATTAGGATATTATGAGTTTTTTGTTGGTTTAGTGTTTTTTTTCCTCCTCACTTTTTTCTTTTCTTTTCTTTTAGAAAATATTGCCAGGGTTACAGGTCATCGATTATAAAGTCTGTAACGGATGTGCAGGCCTCCTGCACAAGCGACACTATTTGAAGCCTTGGGAGTGAGAGGTTAGAATAACTGGTTGGAATCCGACCGCAAACGAGTAACTTGCATTTCCCCCCTGCATTTTATTTGAAAATGTGTACAACATCTGATGAAATGCATTTTCTAGACTTTTAACACCAAGAACAGCATGTCCAAATACTGCAAGCTAGCGTGCTCCACAACTGTTCAGTGATGATGACAAGGTTCTTTTTTCCTGTGATATATGCACAAGCACAGTGGCGAGAGCCACCTGTCATGTGCTGCCGGTACTGGGATTGTTATGTCAGCAGTCTCACGCCGGCCCACATCTCACCCTGCAGCACAACCAAATCTGACATGCTGCCTGTGACACAAGTAAAGTCAAAGCAGCAAGTTTTCCATGCCCGCAGGCTTATAATATCGAGCTTTACATTAAAATCTCTGAGCCACAGCATGAGTGTCACTTATGACCCTCAGTGCAGTAAACAAATTAATCACACTGACTGACATGCATGTATACGCGTTGTAGAGCATGTTGTGAAATGCTGTCAAAAAAGTTCAGCTGTGAAGTCACATTGCTATGCATGAGTTTATTTCTTATTGATTCGGCATTTGTGCATTTTTACTGTTATACCGACCACGTCTGCTTAAAGCTCTGTAGATTGGAGTTGTGATATTTTAATTCATTGGTCGATACATGTTAATGGAACATCATGGTAGCAGTCTAACTCAAGCAGAGTGTGGAGGAGGGTTGTACTTGCTGGAGTTGTTCTGGTTTTTACAGTAAATCGATACTCTAAAAACTGCCTGGGCTTTGAGAATTTAACTTAAGGTGGGTAAAAAGAGAAGATAATGGCATGGATATGTAAATAAGAGAACATGGCTTTACTTTTACCGTATATATAGTCTTTATCTTTATTTAAGACTAAAAATAATCAACAAACAATGTGGTGATTAAATGCATGAATGTTTCTCAAATCATTATATAGTAACCATTATATTCTGGTCTTTAGCAACCTGGATCTATATCTAACACCTCTCTACCTGTCGTTAGAGTAACAATTGCATAAGAACAAAATAAGGCATATTCTTTTACCTTTTGAAGTCTGGAAGGGTTCATTTTCAGCAGGTGTTTATATACCATCATCGCCGTCCTTGTCAGAACTCATCTCCCAGTACATTCAGCATCCGGCTCTTATTCGCCATCTCATACATATTCTCAAAACTATAATTTTCAACATATTCAAAATCAATATCTTGATCTCTGACAGCTTTTTTCACCAGATCCACCATCAAGTGACAGTGACACATGTTTGATTGTGTTCAGTACTTGCACTCTCTGAATTTTTTTGTACCTTTCGGGGTAGGCCTACAACAGGTTGTCACTGGGGCAGTTCCCAATTAAAGATGCCCTAGAATGATTTTAAACAATATGTTCAATTGTTCTCTGATATCTACATAGAGGGTATTTGGCTTATTTAAGGGAAAAATTGTCCAGATACAGTTTTACAGGTCCATTTACAACCCTATAAATTGTCCCTAGGATGTAATGCTCTGTTTTTGCCTTATTTGGAAGAGTAATGAATATTAATGTTGAGCTCTGCTCTGATTGGCTTATTTCAGCAACTCACAGCTCAGAGCAGTTCAGTAAAGCCTCGTGAGTCCTGACAATTCTGACACAACACAGACCGGCTAAATGAAACTAAGCAAAACATCTCAAATGGAGATTAATGCAATGCAGCTTACTGGTGTTTTCAGATCATCCACGCACGACAAAGAGCTCGCGTTCGTGTGGTTGCCAGATTTCAGTAATTAAATCCCCCAAACAGAGCTTTTTTGTGAAAAGAAACCCGTATACACTCCGGTTTTTACCTGAACATGTCCAATCTGGCAACCATACGCACGCGAGCTCTCTCTCGCACACGGACGATCTAAAAACACCAATAAACAAGTAAGTTGCATTTTATCAATCTCCATTGACTATCGTTTTAACTTATATGGTGGAAAAGGTGACGTTTGCTAGAAGGGTCGAGTGAATGATCTGTAACCAAAGTATCTACGGTTGTATTTTGTAATACAAAATACTATTACCCTTTGTCATTAGACACACTATTTAGTTTTGTATGGTACTTGGAGTTTCCTGTTGTTACTGTAAGCATCTTGCGTCATCTAGACAACGTGGTCTCTAAGAAACTTTCAATTTAATCAGAAATTGTTTAAACAGTCAATAAGTGGATAAATTACTCACTGCTTGCAGAAATATAGTTGCCCCTTTCTTCAGTTTAAGACGCTGAGCGAAACTTGCTTGAAATGGGCCGAACAAACGAACGATTTGTTGTGGTATCCGATTATAATAAACCTCAACCATGTGTCTTGAGAGCCATTTTTGCTATCTTCGAGTGTCTTGTTGTTTACCATCAGTAGATTCGGCTTGTTGGACAGATGCAAATGTTGGGGGCATGCATACCCAACGCTTGCGTCATGGTTGGGTTTATGTTGAGAAGCACTTTTTTTTCTGTTGAGTTTTTGATTTATGAGATTTACATAAGAAATAGGAGGCAATGGTGTTTGAGACTCACAGTATATGTGATGTCCATGTACTGAACTCTTATTATTTCACTATGGCAAAGGTTAATTCAATTTTTCATTCTAGGGCACCTTTAAAAGGACATCTTTGTACCTTTTCACCCTTAAAAGGCTCATATTGCTACTCTATTAATATGCACCTTTTAAGCAAAGTCAACAGTGATTGCAAGGTGTTTGGTTTCATTTCTTTGACACGTTCATGTTCTAGATATTCTTGGGCTATGATTAGACGCCTATTACATTTTCACTGACAGTCCAAATTTTGCCTTGTTCTAGATGTCAGGGCTATGTTTGGATGCTATTAGGCATTTTTTTTTTTAAACGCACAATTGCTGGCTGGGCTCAATCTCAATGCATCATGCTGGTTTGATTTATTAATTACATTTCTTGTATATCTTTTATCAGCAATTTCTTTAAAAGTATTTGAACCACTTTTTGAAAAAAAAATGTCAAAACAGACTTGAGTCATGTTGCCATAATAGTTTCCACTTTTCATTGTTTCCCATTTTAACAGTTGTACACTGTTAACCTGCAGGAGAGCGGTGGTGTCCTGAAGGGATATTTGATTAAAAGGAAATTTCACCCCAAAATGAAAATGCTGTCATTATTTACTCACCCTCATGTTGTTCCAAACCTGTATGACTTTCTTGTTTCTGTGGGGTTTTCAGGGTTGTTTGAACCCCACTGACTGAAAATATCTCCATTTGTGTTCCACAGAAGTCAGGTTTGAGATGACATGAGTAAATGATGACACAATTGTCATTTTTTGGGTACCTTTTTAAAATACTGTGGAATATGACACGACTATTATATTTAGGACACTCATTCTAGCTGGCAAAATTTTGCAGAAAGGGCACAAACATTTACAAACCCTTTGTGAATGAGAGAGCTAATAGCTTCGTTTATGCACTGAGACATTCAAATCCCTTTGCAGGAGCTGAGAGACTCTCTCAATAAACTTTAGTTCTCAGCACACTCTCTCTCTCTCTCTCTCTCTCTCTCTCTCTCTCTCTCTCTCTCTCTCTCTCTCTCTCTCTCTCTCTCTCTCTCTCTCTCTCTCTCTCTCTAACTTTCTCCCTCTCTCTCTCTCAATCAACTCTTTTCGAACTCCTCCTGGGAGACGGACCCTCAGGTTCGCATCACATTTCGGCCTCTGGGGGCACCTAAAGAACAAAGAGATGACCGACTGGCCCAACACAATCCCACAAGCCTGCACTTATTCAAATACAATGTTGTACAAGATTTATTATGAGCATGATTGGCAGGCTTCTGCGTTCATGGTGAAAGGTGAGGACTGTTTCGCTCGTTACACTGAGAAATAAGCTCTTTGTCTGTGTTGAAGAAATGCTTTTTGCAGAACCCTGCTCCTATAATCATATCAAAATGAGGTCTTTAGAAGAAGAGGAGTAATAATATTTATCTATCCGCAGGCCATTATGCAGTACTAATAAATTTAGACAAAGCCCTTCTCAAATACGTGAATGTGGTTTTAGGTGCGAGTGCTCATAAAATGAGGAATAGTATTTGTCACTCAGTTTTATCCCAGCCTTGCAGGTGGGTATTTCTCTCAGACAGTGTTTGTACTTATGAATAATGGATCTTTGAGAGGTGACAGATTAAGTATCAGCATGTATTCATTATTTAACAGGCACATGAAAGGACTTTGATAACCTCCACACAGGCAGCCATTTCTCCTCTCTTTTTGAAATGTCTGTGGCTGCGAATCAGTGATATACAATCCTGTTGGTCCCCGCAGACTGCTTTGGGCTGCAGTGTTTGGGCTCTTTTATTCCCCACGTTTTATATAATGCACCCCCACTGCAGGTTAGGATTTAGGATTGATTGGTGTCCATAAAAGTTAAGTTCATTTAGAGGAGGGAAAACTTTGCTGATTGATTTATGTTGAGTATTTTTACTCGAGGAAACCCTTGTGTTTGTTCTCCTGTTGCGGTTAGAAATCTGAAAACTTTACAGCGCGGTTGGGATTTCAGACAGGAGGTAAACTGAAGATGTAACATTCTCTTCAATGATTTCCTCTTGGGATTCAAGACCACGTATCCAAACATTCCGAAGATCCCCTCATTGCCAAATATGACATTTGATCACAGGTTACACACAGACAGAAATATGATGTTTGTTCAGAGGATTATGGGAAATGAGCCCCTTTTACGGTTTTGCTGGCTCAGAAATAAAGCGTCGCTTGCGTCGAGAAGCCGTATTGTTGGCTCTGCTCTCAAATGTTGACATTGGCTCCCTAAACATGATGATGCTGATAATGATAACAGTAATGATCATTAATCCTGCTCTTGATTAAGTAGATTTGGATGGTGCAAAGGTGATTCTGTCACGCTGATTAATATCTCAGGGAGTTTATTCGAAACCGTTCCAGAATCACCGCGCTCTCTGAAATTCCTCTTTTGTTTCAGGCAAAAATGTGTCTTATTCAAAAGGCGAAGCAGCTGTCTGAGCTCGGTTAAGACAGCTTTATTCATAAGCATGAGCCATAATAGACCCCCTAAATTCTGTCTGTTTTGTCACAGATCATTTGTCATTAAATGAGTGGGCGAGGATTAGAAATATCCTTGTGCACATTCCGTGACATTAGCCAAATGGATAATGAACGATTAAATTTTCATTACTCCACAACACTTTAAATAATGTTTGCCCTGTTTGAGGTCAATGAGGTTTCTTTCCAGCAAACAAGGACACTACGTCTGATTTATGACATCTGATTGGAAGGAGGCTCAAATATAGCATTTAAAATGGCATATCTATCCCCTCACGTGTCCTTCAATTTAAAACTTAACACCAAAGTTATGCAAGTTGAATGCTAACTAACTGTACCTATTTCTCAGCTTACAAGATTTTTGTAAGTGTACAAATGTCATCAAACCTTTACATTAATCCTAATGTTCTGTTCGTGGTCCCTAAGGCCATTTTAGCTGGGAAAAATATACATAACATTGAGATAACAGGTTAATACTTGATGATGACTTTTCCTAATCTTATGATAACAGTCATTATACATTATAATACACATCCTCCATAAAATGTTATTTAACTTAAAGGGATACTTCACCGCTTTTTCATATTAAACTATGTTATTCCCTTAACTAAAACGAGTTGTTACATACCTCTCTCGTCTCAGTGCGTGCTCTTAATCTCTCTGACGTGCGGTGATGATCTGATAGCATTTAGCTTAGCTCCCTAAGCCCAGTTCATTCACTATGGAACCAAACAGAGTAGTGCTGCAACGACGCGTCGACGTCATCGATGACGTCAACTACGGAAATACGTCGACGCTCGTGAAATGCGTCGACGCGTCGTGTCAGACGTTCATCTTGCGTAATGTTGGCTTCTGCTCCTGGTTCTATCACAAAAACCTAGACCGCGAATATCAAAAGTATGGGAATACTTTAAACAGAGGCCAAACAGTGTTTCCCACACATAGACTAATTTGTGGCGGACTGCCACATAATCAATAACGGCCGCCACATTCGTCATTCATTCATTTTTACGCTATTTAAAAGACGCACGCATATTCGTTTAGCTGCATTTCCTTAAGTTCTCTCTCCGCCCTTTTGCGCGTCTCTTACTCACTCACACACACACACGCGCGTTGCATTCGACCGTAAAACAAGTTTTATTGCATTTTGGCGCATTTAGTATGACATAAAACCAGACAGCTTTTAAAACCAGAGCAGTTGAATAACAGAGTTGCGACACGCCTTCATCACACGGCAGCGCGCGGTCACGGCGCTCATATAATTCTAAACAAACCAGCGCGGTGTCAATCAATACAGACCAGTGTTTCCCAACCGGGATCCCGAGCAAAAGTTGCGGGGACGCACTTACACCGCGGGTCATCTCACACCTGATGACGCATCTTTAATATGGGTTGTAACTTGAAAATAATGCTGTATGCATGTTTCTGTCGATGGATACACGTGCTGACTCCTCAGGTATACACTACAACAGCGATAATAAAAGAAAAACGTGGGCAAAACGGTCTCTCTTTGTAAACTTTATAAAACGCATGCGAGTGCTGCTGTACGTCCGAATATGATCAGTCATTTTCACCGTCATCACCCGTGTAGCCAGGAGACTCGAATGAGAAGATCTGTCTTTGTGTGCACTCGTCCCAAAGCGCGCAAATATTGAGTTATCTTTCAAATCCTGTGCTTAAACGGACAAACTCTCAAAAAGTATGTCAAAATGTCATAGCCTACTCTATGCCTTAAGTGAACTTTATACAGAAAATACAACGACTATCCGTGGGTCTTAAAGGGGCAGTAGCCTTCACTGCTGTCTAATGTCAAACAAAAGATAAAGACATCACTCTGCTCCTGACTGAATAGCTTTTGTAAGTTTAATAAGGATTATTTTTTTTAAATTTTAAACAGTTAAACGTGTGGTTATTTTACTTTTGATTACTTCATTCCATTTCTCTACCTAAAAACTAATGTTAGACCTACCTGAAAAACCTGAAAAACATTGTTTATTTTGTTCTCATCTTTGCTCAATAGTATTTATTTGTGCTGCTGCTTCTATTTAAGTTATCTGTTCTTATTTTCTTTATTTTCATTTGACAGTAGTCCTTTTTCCCCTGAACATAGCAAATACCGAACTGTACTGAAACATGAACCTAAAACCGTGATACAAAGCGAACTGTGAGCAGTCTGTACTGTTACACCTCTAGCGTAACGTATGCATTAATTGTTAGATTAGTCGACTAATCGAAAAAATAATCGTTAGATTAGTCGACAGAAAAAATAATCGTTAGTTGCAGCTCTAAAACAGAGATCAAGTTAGAAGTACCAAACACCTCCACGTTTCCCCTATTTAAACACAGTTACACGAATAGTTGAACGATCAAGTATGGTGACAAAATAAAACGTGGTACTTCTCTAATCGGATTAAAAAGGAGGACTATAATGTATGGCGGAATAGCACTTCTGAGAGTACTTCGGCTCTGCGCAGTAAAAAGTCCCGGCCGAAACATCTTTCCTCACACCTCCCCCTCCCTCTCTCATTTCTGTCAATAGGGAGGTGTAAGGAAAGATGTTTCGGCCGGGACTTTTTACTGCGCCGAGCCGAAGTACTCTCAGAAGTGCTATTCCGCCATTCATTATAGTTCTCCTTTTTAATCCGATTAGAAACGCGCCACGTTTTATTTTGTCACCATGCTTGATCATTCAACTATTCGTGTAACTGTATTTAAATAGGGGAAACGTGGAGGTGTTTGGTACTTCTAACTTGATCTCAGTTTGGTACCATAGTGAATGAACTGGGCTTAGTGGGCTAAGCTAAATGCTATCAGATCATCACCGCGCGTCAGAGAGATTAAGTGCACGCACTGAGACGAGAGAGGTATGTAACAACTCGTTTTAGTTAAGGGAATAACATAGTTTAATATGAAAAAGCGGTGAAGTAACCCTTTAAGTATGTTTAGAGTTTCAAAGACTCCAGGATATAAAAATCGACTCCTATAAGGCAATGTGTTTTTGTCAGGCAAACAAAGAAACACTTCAGCCTGTTTTTATTTTTTTATTATCTTATTGTATTTTTCCACGTAGACACATTTAAAGTTACATTTCTGAAGTATAGTACGTACATACATATTTTGTGGTAAAACAGAGGAATAATAATACAGTAAAGCTTTAATAATACAGTATAAATTCTCCTGGGTTTTGTTTAGGTCAAAATATCTTATTATTATATATCTGCAGGGAGAATAGGAATATAATATTGATATTACTTTTATTATGTTTCCACATACATCATTGAGACCTCTGGACCTAAACATAAAAATTGTTTTGTTTTTATGTTTAAAATAAAAACAAAACACCCCCCCCCCCTGATATTAAACTACTTCATATAAACATACTATTACTACCTAACATGTATGCTTAGTAATATACTGTATATTTTAATAAACTACTAATAAATAAAACATATACATACAGTATATTTGTATGTTGATAACTGCTGGGCCTTAACAAAACCATGCTTTGTGGTGGGGATATCTATATATCTGACCAATGGCAGAAGGGGCGGTTGTTCATTAATTTTGCAATGTAATTTAGTAACGTTAGAATTCACATAAAGTTGAGAATAGTAGGATTAGCCAGTTTCACAGAAACAAATTATGCAAAAGTTTTAATACCTAAATGAGGCTAGTTTTAACTTGCTTATCATGGCTATAAAATATATTGATTTTATTCAGCTCTCTGATAAAGTGGCTCATTTATGAGATTTGGTTGCATGCTCCTGGCCTCCTTGTTCGCTGTTTTCAGTTGAAGGTATTTATATATTTGGAGTGTGTTAGTAATTAGATCATTTGGTTCTGATAAAAACAAACTTTACAAGCACAAGACGATCATTTATTATACAAAGGCTGTGCAATGAAACAGAGCACCTGGGGAACAGAAGGCTGTAAAACAGGCTGTGCTCTTTTGCTAGATTGGTGCAGTGCGGGGAAAAAGAGTGCAACACATTATTATTGCATGTGCTTTGCATATATTATACAGTTTCATAAATATAGCTGCTAAAAAAAAGAAAGTATAATTTAATAGATTTTTTGTCTTGCATGTTATTGCTGGGGCATGTGAGTAAACGCTCCATAAATTATTAGATTTTTTTGTTAAATGGTTCCACTTGTCATTCCTGAGTAACTCTATCTCAGATGTCTGATCACTTCTGTCTGGTGTTAAAAGACTTTAATGTTTGGCTGTTAAAGTTTCATGGGCTTTGGTCTGACTCATTCATTGAAAAAGATCAGACTTCCTTTTCAAAGTTATCAGATAAGGATCTAGCCAGTTGACTGATTTAGTTGCGGGTATTTATTTTGCTGCATGCATTGATATGCGTCATAATGCATGCAACTTCCAAATAATAACGTTATCTAATTCTAAAACCTGTCGTGCTGGCTTCTAGTTAAAAGAAAGACAAAGCAATTAATCTCCAATAATGCATAGACGTTTGTAGAAATGCCAGAGCCAGGGCACTGTGAAGAACAGATCTTGATGAGATATGTGATATGAGAGGCCATTAGATTTACTAAAATATTAATGAATGGAACATGACCCTGGTTATTATCTAGCGCCTACTAAACAGGTCATTGGATGATGCCCTTTCACTTCACAGACTGAAATTTCATTTTATTCTTGGTAATCGTAAGAAAAACCATTCACAGTTGATAATTTATAGCCTTGGGAGTCTGCAAAACATAATTATCCTATATACATTTGGACTTTTGTCCAAACTAGTGTGCATTTTTTCATGTAAGTATATACATTTTTGTATCTTTATGTAAGAATATACACTTTATCTAAGAATATAGTCTTTCTCATCATTCAATTTAAAAACCCTTGAAACTAGATGTTATATTCTCTTAAAATATGTTTTTCTTTAGTAGTTCTTACAGCACTTTAGAAACCTATTCTTATCAAGAATTTTCTTGCATTGCTGTTCTGATTTTCTTGGAGATGTTACTGATGTTACAGTATATTATACAGTACAGTGGGTTCTTCGATCAGTGAACTTGAAAAACTTGAGGATGAAAAAAAATCTTTGTAGAACTGAAAGATGCATCAGACTGTAAAAACAGTTCCCTTTCAGTCGGTCACGTTCGACGTACGTCAGAACTGAACCGACGAATGGGATCTTACTTTAGAGACCAATCCTACTTCGAGCATCTAACAACGAGCCAATGAAATTTGGCATGCGATCACGCATTCCACGCTCCGCCCCGCAGCGCGGGTATAAATAGGCAGTGGAATGGTAGATCAGCGCTTTCTACTTCGGAGCCGAACAGTTTCATTTGCTGTTTCTACGAAGAGCTTTCTGACTACGAGTCAAATTCCTGTGAACGAGAGTTTGCCAGTGCGGGTGATACGGCGCGTCAGCGAGAGACCGTCCACATCAGTGACTGAGTGTACAAAGAGCTGTTGGTTCGCTGAGCGTTTCCTTGCATTACACTACATACAGTTGGTTCGCTGGGCGCTACACACATATCACTGAGAGCTCACGCAGGCTTGCACTATCGAACTGCGTGGAGCCGCGGTCATCTCCCTGAGTGCTTCAGCACTAAAAGAGCAACTTCCATTCACAAAAGAGCAACACGGTTTGACCCTGCGTCTTTTTCAAGATGTCATTCAAGCCGTGTGTTTCTGGGTGCGGTCGATTTCTGTCTCCGCTTGACGGACACGTTCGTTGTCTCTCGTGTCTGGGCGCACAGCACGCTGAGGCTGCGTTCGTGGATGAGACATGTTCCCATTGCGGGAATATGTCCATTGCAGTGTTGCGGTCCCGTCTCCAATACCTCAGAAGAGGTGGAACACCATCGTCCATCCCCCGATCTAGTGGTCCTCCAGCTGCAAAGCAGAGGGCTACTACTTTGGCTGATGACCTTGGTGGGGACCTGAGGGTGTCGGTCAGGGTAAACCCGACGGGTCTCACGGCTCCTCGGGCCCCTCCCCCCTCCACTGTACCGGTGGAGCTTCCGGAAGGGCGCGCTGACCTCCCACGTGGAGCGCCAGTCATCTCTTTTGGGGCTCCGGCGGAGGACCAGATGTCGGTTGCTGCATCGGGGGATGAGCTAATGGGTTCCGAGGATGAAGACTCGGCTGCGTTGCCCCCTTCGGGTGTGACAGCGTTGCCCGAGTCTGACCCGGAACTTACGGCTATGCTTGCCCGGGCCGCCGCAAGTGTCGGGCTTGAGTGGAACCCTCCACCACGTCCCGAACCTTCGCGGCTGGATGATTGGTTTCTCGGGACGGGTCGCGCTGTTCTCGGTTCTCAGCGTCCCGCCCCGGTGCCTTTCTTCCCGGAAGTGCATCAGGAGCTCACGAAGTCCTGGGTAGCGCCGTACAGCGCACGCCAGCGATCGACTGACTCCTCCATCCTCACCACTCTCGATGGTGGTGCAGCTAAGGGTTACGAGGGGATCCCTCCAGTCGAGCGGTCGGTTGCGATGCACCTGTGTCCTAAGACCGCTGCGGACTGGAGGCACGCCCCGCGTCTCCCCTCCCGGGCGTGTAAGTTCTCGTCCGGCTTGACGGGCAAGGCTTACTCAGCCTGCGGAGAAGCTGCATCAGCTTTGCACGCCATGGCGCTCCTGCAGGTCCACCAGGCCAAAGCGCTCATGGAACTGCACGAGGGTGGTTCCGACCAGGCAGTTATGCAGGAACTGCGAGCCGCGACGGACCTCGCCCTCCGGGCGACGAAAGTCACGGCCCGCTCCCTGGGTCGGGCGATGTCCACCTTGGTGGTCCAGGAACGCCACCTGTGGCTGAACCTGACAGACATGCGGGATTCGGACAAGGTTCGGTTTCTAAACGCCCCTGTCTGTCAGGCCGGCCTCTTCGGCGACGCCATCGAGGACTTTGCCCAGCAGTTCTCGGTGGCCAAGAAGCAGACGGAGGCCATCAAAAACATCCTGCCCCGGCGGCCCGCTGCTGCCTCCACCCAGCCGCCCGGGGCAGCCCCCCAGTCTGCTCGTCGCCGAGGGCGTCCTCCAGCGTCCGCCTCCGCCCCTGCCAAGCCCAAGCAGCAGCCTCCACCCGCGAAGCAGGGCGCCGGACGCAAGGGGGCCGCCCAACCCGTCCAAGGGCCCGCCAAACCTGCCGGCAAGCGTAAGGGGAAGCGGCCCTGAGACGGGCAGCCCAGGGAGAAGAGGAGCTGCTCTGAGGGAGATGATGTCCGCATCCCTCCCATCCCCCCGGAGGAGGACCGGGGGGGCAACACTGGTTACAACATCTCTGCCGCTGGCTCTCCGGAGTCCAGCGGTACCCACATTTTCACCAAAAGAGCAATTTCCTCTCTCTCTGGGCCCCAAGAGGGTCAGGTTGGCAGTGTGCGACGCCCACGGGCCTTGTCACTCCTTTCCTACCCTCCCGTCGCCAGGGGGCAGCTGTGTGGGCCTCGAGGACGCCCCCGGGCCTTCTCACCCACACACTGCCTCTCTCGTGAGCACTCAGTCAACACTCCGGGCCGCCCACGGGCCTTCCGGGTCGGGGCTGAGTGCTTCACTTCCCTGCCTCCGGGCAGTGGACAGCAGAGTGGGCTCCGAGGACGCCCCCGGGCCTTCTCACCCACTCTCTGTCCAAACCAGGAGTGCTCAGGCAACACTACGGGCCGCCTCCGGGCCTCCCGAGTCGGGCCAGAGTACTCCGCTTCGCTGCCCCACCCCGGGCACGTCTGTGGTGCCGTTGGTCCCGCTTGTACGGTCTCTGGGGGCCTGGCTAGGTCTCCCCAGGCCGTCTCGCTGGCTCATCCGTACCATCAGACTCGGCTACGCGATTCAGTTCGCACGCCGGCCACCCAAGTACAAGGGCATCCTCTTCACCTCCGTGCGAAGCAGCGATGCTCAAGTCTTGCGGTCAGAGATCGAGGTCCTACTGGCGAAGGACGCGATCGAGCCGGTTCCTCCAGCCGATATGAAGACGGGGTTTTACAGCCCCTACTTCATTGTGCCCAAGAAAGGGGGTGGGTTACGGCCAATCCTGGACCTGCGAGTTCTGAATCGGGCCCTGCACAAGCTCCCGTTCAGGATGTTGACGCAGAAACGCATTTTCCAATGCATCCGTCCCCAGGATTGGTTTGCAGCGATCGACCTGAAGGACGCGTACTTCCATGTGTCTATTCTCCCTCGACACAGACCGTTCCTACGCTTTGCGTTCGAGGGGAAAGCATATCAGTACAAGGTCCTGCCCTTCGGGCTGTCCCTGTCGCCCCGCGTCTTTACGAAGGTCGCGGAGGCAGCCATTGTTCCACTCAGAGAACGCGGCGTTCGGATTCTCAACTACCTCGACGATTGGCTGATCCTAGCCCAGTCGAAGGACCAGTTGTGCGAACACAGGGACCTGGTGCTCAGTCACCTCAGCCAGTTGGGCCTTCGGGTCAACCGAGAGAAGAGCAAACTCCGTCCCACACAGAGGATCTCTTATCTCGGTATGGAGCTGGACTCGGTCAACCGGACGGCACGCCTCACCGAGGAGCGAGTCCAGTCGGTGTTGAACTGCTTGAATATGTTCAAGAGCAGGACAGCGGTCCCACTGAAATTCTTTCAGAGGCTCCTGGGGCATATGGCATCTGCAGCCGCGGTCACGCCGCTCGGATTGCTTCATATGAGACCGCTCCAACGCTGGCTCAATGGCCGAGTCCCGAGGTGGGCGTGGCAGAGCGGTCAGTACCGGGTCCCAGTGACTCCTTACTGCCGCCAAACCTTCAGCCCGTGGTCCAGCACTTCGTTTCTCCGGGCCGGGGTGCCCCTAGAACAAGTGTCCAGGCATGCTGTGCTATTCACGGATGCCTCCACCACAGGCTGGGGGGCCACGTACAACGGGCATGCAGTTGCTGGTCTGTGGACGGGGCCGCAATTGCATTGGCATATCAATTGCCTCGAGTTACTGGCAGTACATCTGGCACTCCGCCGCCTCAAGGGGCCGCTGCGTGGCAAGCATGTACTGGTCCGTACGGACAGCACCACGGCCGTTGCGTACATCAACCGTCAGGGTGGTCTACGCTCCCGTCGTCTGCTCCAACTCGCCCGCCACCTCCTCCTGTGGAGTCAGAAGCAGCTGAGGTCGCTTCGGGCCATTCATGTCCCTGGTGTGCTGAACCAGACAGCCGACGAGCTCTCTCATCAGCCGACACCTCCGGGAGAGTGGCGACTCCACCCCCAGGCGGTCCAGCTGATATGGGACCAGTTCGGAGCCGCACAGGTCGACCTGTTTGCCTCTCCGGACTCGACCCATTGCCAGTGGTACTATTCCCTGACCGGGGTACCCTCGGCACAGATGCACTGGCGCACAGCTGGCCCCGGGACCTACGCAAGTATGCGTTCCCCCCAGTGAGCCTTCTTGCACAGACTCTGTGCAAGGTCAGGGAGGACGAGGAGCAGGTCTTGTTAGTTGCGCCGTATTGGCCCAACCGGACCTGGTTCCCAGAACTCACACTCCTCGCGACAGCCCCTCCTTGGCCGATTCCCCTGAGGAAGGACCTTCTTTCTCAGGGACGGGGCACGCTATGGCACCCGCGTCCAGACCTCTGGAATCTTCATGTCTGGTCCCTGGACGGGACGCGGAGGTTCTAGATGGACTACCACAAGCTGTCGTAGATACCATCGCTTCAGCTAGAGCCCCCTCTACGAGGCGCCTCTATGCTCTGAAGTGGAACCTGTTCGTTGAGTGGTGCGCTTCCCGCCGGGAAGACCCCCGAAGGTGTTCGATCAGTGTCGTGCTTTCCTTCCTGCAAGATGGGTTGGAGAGAAGGCTGTCTCCCTCCACCCTCAAGGTATATGCTGCAGCAATAGCAGCGTACCATGATGTAGTAGAAGGTAAGTCCGTGGGGAAGCACGACCTAATCATCAGGTTCCTCAGAGGTGCGAGGAGACTAAATCCTCCTCGTCCATCCTCGATACCCTCTTGGGACTTAGCTCTAGTGCTCAGAGCACTTCAGAGCCCTCCCTTCGAGCCTTTGGCGTCTTGTGAGTTGAAAATCTTGTCAATGAAGACAGTGCTCCTGACGGCATTGGCCTCGATCAAGAGGGTAGGGGACCTGCATGCACTTTTGGTCAACGAATCGTGCCTAGAGTTCGGGCCAGGTAACTCTCACGTTGTCCTGAGACCCCGGCCCGGATATGTGCCCAAGGTTCCTACCACTCCCTTCCGGGATCAGGTGGTGAACCTGCAAGCGCTGCCTTCGGAGGAGGCAGACCCAGCCCTGGCTTTGCTGTGTCCGGTCCGCGCTCTTCGCGCTTACGTTGACCGGACCCAAAGCCTTCGGACCTCAGAGCAACTCTTCGTCTGTTACGGAGGCCAGCAGAAGGGAAAGGCTGTCTCCAAGCAGAGGTTAGCCCACTGGATAGTGGATGCTATAGTCTTGGCCTACCAGTCCCAAGACGTGCCTTGCCCGTTCGGTGTAAGAGCTCACTCCACTCGGAGTGTTGCTTCTTCCTGGGCGCTGGCTCAAGGCGCCTCGCTGACAGACATATGTAGAGCTGCGGGCTGGGCGACACCTAACACGTTTGCTAGATTCTATAGCTTACGTGTAGAGCCGGTATCTTCCCGCATCCTCGCCCCCAGTGGCCAGGAGCGCTAAGTGCCCGTTCTAAGTGTCGGCTTGCGAAACGCCACTCCCGCCCTCTGGGCCGGATACGTGCGTCTATTGTCTCCAGTTGTGTTCCCCGGGAAACCGGCTAACCCTGTCGAGCTCCTCCGTCACCCCTCCGGTGTCAGACGTTGCGGACCGTCTGACGCCAGGCCTGCACCCGTATGCTTGTGAAACGTGGCTGTAGGCTGGGTTCCATATGTAGCGGTTCCCTCACGGCAACCCCATATGTGTATTCTTCCACGGTATCAGCTACCCTTCGGGCTAGCCCCGTGTCTTTCCCTCGACAGAGCCCGCTCTGTCGTCTCTGGGCGTGTTCTTTCCCCCCTTCAATCAGGCTGGAACCACCCCAGAGACTGCCATATGTTGCACTACCCTGCCAGGTTAGTCCTTATGTGTATTCTGCCACCTCTCCTTCCCTGAAGGACGTGGCCCCGCAGCGTACCTTCTCTCTCAAGTTCGAGGTAGGCACGCTTTCCCAGCGTTATCCAATAGTCATTCTGAGTGGGTCTTGCAGAAACAGCAGTGACTGTACTCCCTGCTTGGAGCCCTGACTTCCGTACCATACTAGACGGTGCAGTGCGCTCAAGCAGGACGCTGGAAGGGCCAGCATCCTGGCGTTTTCCATAGGGATCCCATTCGTCGGTTCAGTTCTGACGTACGTCGAACGTGACCGACTGAAAGGGAACGTCTCGGTTACGTATGTAACCCTCGTTCCCTGAAGGAGGGAACGGAGACGTACGTCCCGTCGCCAGATGCTGTGCTTCCGCTGGGAGTCCGGTCACCTTCGGCTCCTCAGTAGGAAAAGCGCTGATCTACCATTCCACTGCCTATTTATACCCGCGCTGCGGGGCGGAGCGTGGAATGCGTGATCGCATGCCAAATTTCATTGGCTCGTTGTTAGATGCTTGAAGTAGGATTGGTCTCTAAAGTAAGATCCCATTCGTCGGTTCAGTTCTGACGTACGTCTCCGTTCCCTCCTTCAGGGAACGAGGGTTACATACGTAACCGAGACGTTTTTGGTCCCAATTGGGACTTTCTTTAAAGGGGTCATAAATGGAAAAAATCTAATTTTCCTTGGGCTTTTGACATATAAAAGGTCATCAAACTATATCCTATAAGTTTCAGAAATGAAAACTCCCTTGTTAGTCCAAAAACAGCTTTTATTTTAGCCAAGCCCAGAGAACGATGTTTGAAGAAAAGCAGAAGAAAATCAATGGCTACTTCATCATTGCCACTTTGGCCCTGCCCATTGGTGTGTTAGTGAGATGATGAGGAGAGAAGAAC
Organism: Pseudorasbora parva; assembly: GCF_024679245.1. Classification (NCBI taxonomy): domain Eukaryota; kingdom Metazoa; phylum Chordata; class Actinopteri; order Cypriniformes; family Gobionidae; genus Pseudorasbora; species Pseudorasbora parva. The sequence continues at coordinate 26,622,327 of NC_090181.1, read as the reverse complement.
CATACACGATGGACTACAAATAACATGACCTTCTCTTGGGAATGTTTGTTTCGGTCTTCAGTACCAGTTGTTTTGTCCCTGCTCACTCTCCCACGCATCCGCATGTGAATCTTCATACCAATGGTTTTCCTCAGGTGCATTTTGCACATGTGTATACAGTTTTATGGATGTAGGACTTGTTAATACAACATGGATTTTTTACTTCAACTTAATAGCTTGACTGAGCACAATTAAATATGCTTGGTGAATGTATATTTTAATTTTGAGCGTAGAACATATATGGTTATTTATTTTCAACGATGTGAATGTCTCTTTTAAGCATATTTATTTGTATTCGGTACTCTGATTTCACTGTGAATTCTTTGGTAAATCAGTCGCAATTTCGGCACAGGCTTTGCAAACAGACTTTTAAGATATGGACTTTTATTTTAGCCAAGCCCAGAGAACGATGTTTGAAGAAAAGCAGAAGAAAATCAATGGCTACTTCATCATTGCCACTTTGGCCCTGCCCATTGGTGTGTTAGTGAGATGATGAGGAGAGAAGAACCATACACGATGGACTACAAATAACATGACCTTCTCTTGGGAATGTTTGTTTCGGTCTTCAGTACCAGTTGGTTTGTCCCTGCTCACTCTCCCACGCATCCGCATGTGAATCTTCATACCAATGGTTTTCCTCAGGTGCATTTTGCACATGTGTATACAGTTTTATGGATGTAGGACTTGTTAATACAACATGGATTTTTTACTTCAACTTAATAGCTTGACTGAGCACAATTAAATATGCTTGGTGAATGTATATTTTAATTTTGAGCGTAGACCATAAGCTATGGTTATTTATTTTCAACGATGTGAATGTCTCTTTTAAGCATATTTATTTGTATTCGGTACTCTGATTTCACTGTGAATTCTTTGGTAAATCAGTCGCAATTTCGGCACAGGCTTTGCAAACAGACTTTTAAGATATGGACTTGACAGTAATGCCACAACATGTAAGTAACCATGTTAATTCTATTGCCTGATTTGTGACCAGTGATTTCTGACATGTAATGATTTATGTATAGTCAGATGTTTTTTGTCTGTGTCAGTGAACCAGTAACTAAATGCTCCACTTCACCTTGTTTTTCTCAGTAGGATGAAAATTATCTGTTATTTAAAATTTGATTTAATTATACATAGAAAGCATTCAAAGAAAGCTAATTTTACAATCGCTGGATCTGTCAATCAAACAGCATGATTTTATCAGTGACTGAGTTCTGAACTCTCGCCTGCGTTCATGCCCCCACCGTGTCTTTGATCGGCTACAATGCTCACTGCAACCATTCATGCCACAATCTAAATATAATGCTATAATCAACACTTTTCACAATTATTCAACCCTTTCTCACTTCCAATGTGTCAAAATCTGAAGCATGTCAAGTGCCTTCCGCATCACAATAAAGTGCGCAATTTTTTCGACATGCAGGGTGCTCCATTGATTTCAATGAGATACGTTTGGCATCATGCACAGATGCATTGTTCATGGAAATGTTATTGTCATGATGAAATACATATATTAGGTTATGATTTTGCCATTATGACATGTTGGAGTGTGATTCTCAGTTAATCAGCCAGCATAATTTTATTTATGCTATTTAGACACGTTTTAACATTTTACCTAACCAACACGATCACATGGTAATGCGTATCAATAGTACGAGTGTGAAATCTCGTGGAATGGATACGCCAAATGAGTTTGGGCGTGCAAATGCTACGCAGTTTTTCGCGTGCATATGATACGCACTTTATGGCATGCATATGACACGCTCTTGGCTAGGATTAGGGTGGTGCTTTTATCCAAAGCAAATTACAACTGAGGAGTACAGGAAGAGGGCAAACAATGCCTAGGGGTACCTGGCCAAAGGAGAACTGGCACCCCGACTGAGCCTGGTTTCTCCCAAGATTTATTTTTCTCTATTATGCCCTGATGGAGTTTTGGTTCCTTTCCACTGTCGCCTTTGGCTTGGCTTGCTCAGTTGGGGACCCTAAAATGTAAACTAGTTTTCAACTAAATATCCAAATAATATTTGTTACTAAATTAACTGTGTCAACTTTTTAACTGATCTGCCCACATTGTCGCTATATGAGAAAATGAAATGAGCTGCTAAAATCACTCATGGTTTCTCCAGAATGACTGTACAGCTGAATGAAATTTTGTTGCAATATTTTCCTGTTTAACACTGTGAAGCTGGTTTGAAACATTCATCATTGTAAAAGCGCTATATACATAAAATGTACCTGACTTGACTTTAGCGTCTTCATTTTGATGCGGAAGACACTTGACCATGCTTCAAATTTTGACGCATTGGTAGTGAGAATGGGTTGGATTATTTAACCTTGAAAAATATGCTGAAAGTTTCCTATGTTTCGTTGCTATTTCATTTGCAAAGATGTTAGCCAATCACAGCAGTGGAACTGAAGTCTCACAGCAGACACATCTCTTCAAACAGAGCGTTCAAATCAGAGGGCTAAAATCAGGGTAGGAAAAATGCCTTTCATTTCTAAATTATGATTTATTTATTTGGATGTAAAAATGCTACTAGCATTATAAGTACACCCCAGGAAACATTAGAAAGCAATGCATTTCATGACCCCTTTATTTGTTTTGTTTTTTTAAATGATTTTTCTCAGTTTTGCAACAGCTTGAGGCTGTCTAGTGTCAAAGCCAACCCAGGCTAATTGGAAATACGTTACTCTGCCTACATTTTTGCAACACCCTAATTATGTACCTCCAGGTACGTTGACCTGCACTTTTGGGGTAAAATGTCCACCGGAGGCACTAAGTGGTAATATTTTTTTCTCCATTCCAGATGCACAACATGACACCATGACTGATCTCACAGAATGAATATTTATAGAATAATTTTATATTTTGGAGTAACTAACTCCACTCCTACCCTAAACCCTCTCAACAAAATAAAACACATAACAGTAACAGGCAAATAAATGTACAGTCACATGTATTTATTGCAAAAACTGACCAAAAAACAGTATAAAAGTATTAACTCATGTTGCATTCCAAGTCTTCTGAAGTCATACGATATCTTCATGTGAACAACAGAGATGATCTTAATGTTTTAGTCATTGAAATGATGATCGCGCTCCTTTGCGAAAAGAACACACTCGTCTCGTTCATTCATATTTCTGATTCAAGTGATACACAACAAGTTGAATGATGCGATCGGTCACGAGACACACAAGAGCCAATGGCATTTTACAATCGAAGCTGACGTAATGACGCAATAGGTCACGAGACACATGACAGCCAAGGCTGTCAAAGCCAAGGGGGTAATCTAGCAATCGGAAAGCGTTCCACCCCTAGGGGCTGCCATTGCTAACCAAGCCATCACCTGCTGTTAGCATCCCATTGACTCCCATTCATTTTTGAGTCACTTTGACAGGGAATAACTTTACATCTTAGACGTTTAAAGATTCCAGTTGTCCATTGTTTATTTCTAAGGAAACACGAGAATGCATAAAAGGCTCCGTTACCTTGTATCTTACACTATCGCCCCGTAGAAGCTGTTTTTGTAAAAATAGGCTAACGATTGCGTCATAACCAACGCAACTCTGTCGCACAGTTGAGAAATTACCGTATAGACCTGAGGAGACGCTCGCAGGCAATCTTTTACTGTCTATGAGACAGTCGGGGGGATGTGGAGAGATAAAGTCTGATAAAGTCAAAGGAGACGAATGGGGAGAAGCCGATAGTGAGCCAAAAGCAACGGGAGAAAATATTTAAACAACGTGATTCAGCTTTCACTTTCCACAACTACTAGAAGACCTACAGCTGTCAGACAGGAGGCTCACGTCACATCTACGTCGTCAAGCTCAGTCTGAGCCTGCGCAGTTCGCTCAGCCATCAGGAAGTGAGTGCTCCTATACTGACATCACTTAACGCCATAGAAGGCAATGGGATCGCTCCGTCCATTTCTTTTACTGTCTATGGTCAAAGCTGATGTGACGTTTCTTCCGGCGGCAATATTTGAAATTTATTATAATCTTTGGTGGATGGATTCAACGTTACTGATCGCTTTTGGGGATTTTCTTCACACAAATCAATCGTTTGGCCTCGGAACACTTGGAATATTTGTACTTTCTCAATAAATTATGTATGCAGTCGTATCTGCCTGTTATATCCTGTTTTTTATAATACTCAAATGGGTAGGTTTAGGGAAGGGTTTGAGTTACACGTTCAAAATGTGTCTGAATATGTGTGTCCACAAGGTAAATGGATTTATAAACATACTAAATTGTTTTTTTGAAAATGTAAGAATGCAGAATGTTTCTTGTGATGGGTAGGTTTAGGGGCTGTGTGTGTGTGATGGGTAGGTTTAGGGGCTGTGTGTGTGTGTGTGCTTGCGTGTGCGTGTTGGGTAGATTTAGGGGTAGGGGCAGTGTAGGGGGATAGAATGAAACGGCGTATATAAACACGCTAAAAAACGATTATGCGTCTTGATAGCATGCCAAAATGGCATACGAATTGGCGTGTCATATATACGCCATTTCATGAGATCAGTCTGGGAATGGAGAAAAAAATATTACCACTTAGCGCCTCCGGTGGACGTTTCACCCCAAAAGTGCAGGTAAACGTACCTGGAGGTACATAATTAGGGTGTTGCAAAAATGTAAGCAGAGTAACGTATTTCCAATGAGCCTGGGTTGGTCAAAGCTGTATACTGTCACTGAATTATTTATTTATTTATTTATAAAAACATTTGTTGACATTGCTACAACTGTATACTTATGTACTTATGTTAAAATATATTCATAAAAATACATAGCAATTAATTGACGCATGGCATTTGTCAATAGGTTTTTCGCTTGAGCAGGAAAAATGAAGTGACTGTGCACCAGAGAAAGAAATGTGTGCGTCCAGTGTCGACAGCTTCATTGAATATAATTGGAGTGGTTTTGTTTTGACGTGTGTCACGCTGCGCTGCACTGCTTGCATCCGGTGCAGACAGAGTGAAAGCTGTGGCTGAATGCCTACCTATCTTTTTTATCATGTGAAAAAGAATACTAGCAGCTCATCCATAATATTTCTTAAGACCTAAACTTCACCTTGCTAGTGGCAGAGAGGCCAAGGCAATGCAGTATATGTTTATCTGTGACCTATTAGTGCAGAGAGCTATGAATGGAAAGAAACATCTCACATTTTGATTTCCACATCATTAATAAAAGCAATTTACCATGTTAATATCTTGTCTCAACTGCAATTAACTCTGAATTATCAGTGACCTTGACCGTGCGACCTCGCAAGCTCATGAAATTCAATGTAAAACTGTTGCTGCCTGCCTGTTGGCGATGTTAATGCTAAAGCCTTTTCTTGATCTCCATCTATATGCAGACGCTACTGTCAGTCCTATTTTTCTTCATCAGTCCTGAAACAATTATTCTGAATAAGAAAAGCTGAAATATTCCCTGTCAAGTGTTTTCGTGAATGTGGAAATAAGACACGTGTTTCATCCTAATTAGCGCTTTAATTTTGAGATTCTTGCAAAAAGTTTACAGCACAAAATGTTCCAGTTTTTGGAAAGTTTGAAGAGATGGAAAAGTCTTGAGTGTCTGCTGAGAACATTCTCTAGGGGTGTTTGCAAGCCATCAGTCTGTTGTTTAGCAAAAGTAATATTTTCTTCTTGGCCTATGTGAGAACTGTAGTTTAGCTAGATATAATTTAAGCAAAAGATCTCCACTAAATGATCTGTTTCACTGAATCCCTGTCTATTATATGTCTCCCATCTAAGGGCATCTCCTTAGCCTTGATGGTAAAAAAGCACAAGCTAGCTACAGCAATTACCCATGCTTTCACACATCTCAACCTATGACCTGCATTACACAAAACAACCCACTTATAGGCAAGCTGTCAGCTAAAAGGAAGTCAATAGAATGCATCTTAAAGCATTAGTTCACCCCCCAAAAATTAAAAATGTCATCGTTTACCTGACCCCATGTTTGACATATGACTTTCTTTCACAAAAGGAGAAAAGGAAAACACTTTTCCATGCTATTACAGTAAATAGATATTTTAAGAAGGATCCATAAGCTCAATGTCAGTATTATTAAAGTGGTTTATATGGCGTGCACTTTATTCCCTGTCATGTTGATATTTACAAACATCTTGAAATCTCTACTTGGTGAGAGTTAATACAATAAGTTGCAAATTATTTTGAATCAGATCTTTTCTGAATGAGTTGTTTATGAATCAGAGTCACTGACTCAATGATCCAGTTACAATAGTCAGTGGAGAGGGATATTAGTGAATAACTAAACTTCAATATAACAAAAAAAAATGTGGTTATTTTTGTCACGCAAAGCTATATTTTGAGAAAACTTTGAACATAGCACACAAGTATTTGGGCTACTTTTATGATAATGTTATGATACTTGTATGGTGCTTTTGCCATTTTTGAAGCTTGAAAGCTTAAATTACTATGCGCTGTAATTGCACTAAAAACACAACCATTATATTGTTCCGAACCTTTCCTTTTGTGTTCCCTGAAGTGTTTGGAACAACATGAGGGTGTGTAAATGATGACAGAATTTTCATTTTTGGGTGAACGATCCCTTTAAGCTTTTTTTCCCAGATGTACTTGAGAATGTTTCATGCTCTTGTAAGACGCTCTCCACTGGTTTTCCCACAGATCTTTGCCTTCAAGTTTTTGAATTGATGTGAAAAATATCTTGACTTTACACCTATGACACAAAGGAGACTTCAGAGGAGAGATGGGAACAATGATATATTGCAGTATGTTCCTGTTTGTTGTTGTGCAGGGTGAGACAAGCTCAGAGAGTGGCCAAGCTGAAAGAAAATTGATAAGTTGAGTCACATTTCTTATGAACTATGGGAACTGTAGGCCAAGTCATCAGGAAGATTTCTTATTTTTTAAGGTTTTGTTATATAAATCTCAGCAGATGAATTACAAAGGCCTTTGACTTCATTTTAGTCACCACTGAGCAACTATATCCATTTATACGAAAGTCTCAAAGTGGCTTTTTAAAAGATTTACTACTCTACTTTTAACTTGAAATGGTGTCTTGGAAGCAACAATGGCAGACTTAATTGTGTAAGGCACCAAAAAATTGCAAAATAATATATATTTTTTGTTGACTATAGGCCAGTGATATGCTAATATTTCGATTTAATCAGATTACTATGGATTAATATAAACAGGGATGCACAAAACTGGTGCGAAGGTGCGCATTCATGGTAAAAATAGATGATGCGCAGCAGAAAACATGGAGGGAAGCACTTTTAAGTACCACATTTTTGGGGCACATTACATACTGGAGTTGGATTTTTCTCCACCTCTGGTAAGATAGCAGTCATGATGATAAGTGTGTTCATTAATTATAAGTTTTTAAATGTCTTTAGTTGGCTTTTTCTATGGCCCTGTGATTTCCGAGATGCAGAAAACACCGAATCCAATTTATTGTACAACATGGAATTTCACAGAATTGTAAACATTTTTGATGAATAAATAAAAAGCAGGTCAGTACACTTAAATCAAAATGTGATATAGACTAGTGTCTGTGAATATTAAACCGCACAAAGATTAAATATAAATCCTGTTCTGCGTGCCTCTGTGTGAATGTATGGTGCAGATGCATTTCATTTACCACACACAAAATGAATATATTTTCAGCCTCTGCTGCCTCACTATGAGGACATGAAAGCATGAACTTCTCTAGAGCCGCTCTGAGAGTCACTTCATTAGCATTTTACCGTTTCATTTGAGAAAAACTAAGCACATGGAAACTTAAAGGTCTTCGCGGCAACCCATTAAAAAGTTTAATATACAGAAATATGCATTCACTTGTCTATGATGACAACAGAGACCTTTGACCCGAAGCCAGCTGTTGACATCTGGATGCAAAAAACAAATCGGAGGCTTAACCAGGGAGAAAGATGCAGGCCTACATCATCATTTCACCATGTTAGATTGAAAAGATGTGAGGAGAGCAGACAGGAGGAAAGTGATGATGGCAGCTTGTAGGATGTGTGCCAAATAAGATGTGAGTACCAAGCAGCATCTCCAGGTACTCCCTTGAGAACATGACCAAAAAAGTTATGTGAACCCTGACACTCTAAATGTAATGCTATTTTTTAGGACAACCTTTTTTCCACGTTTTTTAAAGGTGCCACAGCTTTTATACGCTCTCTACGCTATAGTTGTGTGTGCTTGTGGCTCTTTAGCTCTGCCCACACGATACGGAACCAGCCTCTCTGCTTTATTTGGAAAGACTCGGTACAGCATCAGGTACACCAAAACTATAGTAATAATGGCCCGGAAAAACAATATTGTTAGAATAACTTTCACAATAATTTCCGTCCAACTGATGAATAATAAAAACAGCCAAGCAGTGCATGATTATAGAATAAAAATAATAAAATATTACTGTTGTTTGTTATCACTATAGTAACTGTCCAATTTTGGGATGTTGTCACGTTTTCCTGTAGAAGAATTTGCTGTCCATCAGCTAGCAGAAGGTCACTTCTCCGGTGTAGTCTAATGAGTTGGTCACATTCTCATGAGATCACTGAAGGTCGAAGCAGTTGGCACACAGTAGGAAAACGAACTTAGTGGTATCTGGCAACACATAAGGAGCCTAAGGCATGCTGGTAGCTTTTCCGTCGCTTCAGGTAACATTTAAGGCATAATGGAAGGCCTTATGGAAAACTGGGCCCATTGTGACTTAGGCTTTGAATTTATATATGTGCCATTAGCTATTAGCATCTTTCATATGTATTGCATATTTTAATCGCACATTTTCAGTTCAATTTAACCCTCTTAATAATGTCAGACTATAAATTATGATTACATAGAAACTTCATGAATCACCACTTAGAGGAAATGTATTGTTTGTGGTACATTATGAAGCAAATCATTAGGCAGCAACAGAAAGGAATTAAGTTAACAGACGCAGGAAATATTACTGTCGGGTTAATGATCTGTTTGCAAAGCAGAAATTGGAAAGTTGCTAATGTGGGTTATTTTATAAAAGTGCCATGGAAATGAAATATGCATTCATTAAGAGAATACTTCAAGCTGTTTCACTAAAATATTTCACTCAAAATTTGCCCTAGAAATTGGATGTATGAGCAAAACAGAAAAATCCTTTGTAAGTCTTAAAGACAAAATCCACAATTGCTGCTTCCTCTGAATGTCAAAAAATAAGGTAATTCGACTATGCCTACAGATTTTTTTTAAAGATAATTCATTGTACCGCAGTTTGTTTATTTCCCACATAATGCTTTTTATGTCCTATTTTTGCTATTTGTTTAAGACATGTGGGATTTAATCACTGCTAATTGATAAAAAATGTATCTGTAGATTTTGTACATGCGTAAATTGCTCTCTTCCCTTAGAGAAATACACACAGTTGTTATAGTAGTTGTTTTTAATAATTCAATAGCAACGAGTATCTTGAGTGGTGCTTTTACTGCAGATGCTGTCAAATAATTAAAACATTTTCACTGGTGAGCATGTAAACAGCAACCTAATAGTACACAGGTCTCACACAAAAATTTGAATAAATTCAATAGGGAGAAGAAATGAGGCGGAATCGGTCAACATCAATCTGTGATCTGTTTTTAAGGGACGACTATGAAACAACAGCAACATTAATCAAGTCACCCATCCAGATGTTCTCAAGGTCAGGCTGTTGCACACAAAAGGCTACATACTGGCACCAGGCTAAGGGAAATGCTGCATAATATCACAGTTTTAGTAAAGCACTCATCTGCGGAAGAGGATCAGTAGCTGAAGTTGATTTAGAATATGTGAGACAAAATGTCTTGTAAGAGAGGAGTTATCAATGCATGAAAACTTTCCTGATTTTCTTTCATTGAGTAGATTGTCGGGCTGATCAGAGAGCTATTGTTTAAATCAGTATCAACTGCTGTGCAGACCACAAAACCTGAGAGACTGGGCAAGTGTGGTGTACAACACATTTAAATTTTTTCCTGTTTTTGATTATGGACACCACTGATTTCCATAGTATGGAAACATGAAAAAAATACTATGGAAGTAAATGAGGTTTGGTTACTGTGTGTGTGTGTGTGTGTGTGTGTGTGTTCAGCAGAAGAAAGAAATTCACACAGATTTGGAACAACTTAAGGGTGAGCACATGATGAAATCATTTACATTTTTAGGTGAACTACGTAGGCTACCTGGAAACTGTGTTTTGTGTGTGTGTGTGTGTGTGTGTGTGTGTGTGTGTGTGTGTGTGTGTGTGTGTGTGTGTGTGTGTGTGTGTGTGTGTGTGTGTGTGTGTGTGAAATGTACCATTTTGATTTAAAATATGTTATTTATGTTAGTCTGGCTGCTTTCACAACTTTCATAGATGTTTCTCGAGCTGTCATGATTTTTTTGCTGTTACGTGGCGAGACGTTACGTGGCGAGATCATTGTACGAGCAAAGAGGCAGCATGGAGAGTATGTGAACCGATTATCTCTTCACAAAATAAACATGATTGACCATCAAAAGGTATGTTTAAACTGATACAGTACAACTTACTGAGGTCTGTATAGTTACATGTAATCGCTTAGTCAGTGCTTCAACCATGGACAGTCATCAATAAAACGTCTCGGGTTATGACTATAACCTATGTTCCCAGTGTGACACACCTGAAGAGTGAATGAAAAATGTCCAATCCTGATTGGTGTTGCGTCATGACATAGTGTGTGACGGCATATCCGGAAGGTACAAAAGGACGCCGGCACACAGCGCAGTTAGCTTGCTGCGATGAAGCGAGCGCTCTGACAATATGTGTGGCGACGAGACACAGTGTCTTGTTCCCTCTCAGTGAACATGGGGGTGCAACTTGCCTTCACCTATAGCTGTGAAGGCTCATTCTACCAGGGGCATGACCTCCTCTCTAGACCTCCTTTCCGGAGCCTCTTTGCAGGAGATGACCCAGGTGGGCCACTCCGCACACCTTCATCAGATACTTTAGTCTGCACCTCCCGGCGACGCCAGGTGCCAGAGTGCTCGCCTCCTGGGTGTGCCCAAATTGGCTTCACACCAGGTGGTTACGATTGGTGTGGCATAGTGGGCATAGTATCTGTCATCTCAAGGGAACTACCTGAACAGATGGCATAGTATCTGTCATCTCAAGGGAACTACCTGAACAGATAACCACCTGGTGTGAAGCCAATTTGGGCACACTCAGGAGGCGAGCACTCTGGCACCTGGCGTCGCCGGGAGGTGCAGACTTAAGTATCTGATGAAGGTGGTTACGATTGGTGTGGCATAGTGGGTACTCGTTTCACAATCTGTCATCTTGATGATGCAGTGTGAGTTCCCTCAAGAAGGGAACGTCTCGGGTTATGACTATAACCTGATAAGCCGTGGCTAATCCAATTACTGATTGTCTGTTTTGAAGCAGGCAGCCCTTTCTTAGGTGGACCAAAACACACCAACAACTGGTCTGACTTCCTCCACTGTGACCCTCTTCTGCTGCATGTGAGGCAGGGGATGGAAGGCCACATTAGACGGCACCTTGGGTACATAGCCCAGGGTCAGGTGCAAGATGGCCTTAACTCTTCCTGGGGCAAACTCCAAGCAGGTTGGTGTGACTGCCAACGCCTGGAGGTCCCCCGCTCTCCTCAGAGAAGTGATGGCAAGGAAAAAGGACACCTTGAGGCTCAGGTTCTTGGCCTCGGACAGCTCCAGCAGCTCAAAGGGGGCCTCAGCCAACCCCTCGAGCACTACTGCCAGGTACCGCCAGGGACTTTGAAATGAGCCACATGCCTCATTCTCCACGCACCCCGGAGAAACCGTACAACCAAATGGTGTCTTCCCAGCGGTCCATCACCTATAGGTGCGTGGAAAGCCCCAATGGCAGCCACGTACACCTTAAGTGTGGATGGGGTAAGCCCAACGGAGAAGCGGCCTTGGAGAAACTTCAGCACTGAAGCCACTGGGCAGTAAACGGGGTTCCCCTACACCTACACCAAGTGGAAAAAAGATTAAATTTTAGGCTTTACAGTTTCCTGGTGGAAGGGGCTCCGGAGCCAAGCAAGGTCTCCACGACACCGGCTGACAGACCTTCACCTATGAACTGTGCCCCCTCAGGGGCCAGACCCATAGGTTCCACAGCTCTGGCCAGGGGGTGGACTGTCGTGCCCCCTGCCTGAGTCAACAGATCCCTCCTCAGAGAGACCTGCCATGGAAGGCCGTCTAACAGGTCGATGATGTCGTAGAATCATACTTGGGTCAGCCACTGGGGTGCTACTAGGATCAGAACTCCCGGGAGCAGAGCGATCGGGGGAAATGCATACAGACTTAGCCTTAGCCACGACTGTGTCATGGAATCTAGGCCCAACAGGGCCGGATGTCTGAGAGAGAACCACAGTGGACAGTGGGACGTCTCTTGAGAAGCTAATAGATCCACTTCCACTGGGCCGAACCTCTTGCATATGGTCTCCACCACCTCTGGATGGAGACGTCACTCCCCGGGCCTCAGCCCCTGCTTGACAGGATGTCTGCTCCCTGGTGTTGGTCCCTGGGAATGTACATCGCCCTGAGGGATGACAGGTTTCCTCTGGGACCACGGGAGGACATTATGAACCATTCTTCACAGAGGGCGCAACCTCAGGCCTCCCTAATGGTTTAGATATGATACTAAATCATATCCAGGGTCCGCTGGGAGGAAGTCAACACACTTTTCTTTGTGTTGAGTCTCAAGCACCTCATTTGAGCCAGAACGACATTCCTCGATGTCGAACCGCCATATCGTACGACTTGGCCAGAATGAGCCAGTCATCTAGCCTAGAAATCTAGATGCACCCTAGCGGCAGCAAATTTTATCTACCCGCAAGTGTCGTCTAGGAACTCTCAATACCCTTCTGAACTGTATTCCCCTCACTCTGGACAGGCTAATCACATTGTGTATAGAGTCGGCGGGCAGGGCCATAATGACGACGGCCGAGTTGTGTTTGCGTGCTTTTAGTAAACACAAAAACTGGCGAACTTTCGAATCAGCTTTGACTGCGATTCTGGAAGACTTTAACAAGGAGTTAAGCTTTTCTCTGAGAAAAGTACAAAGAACAGCACTGAAGTCATTCTTAAAAAGGGAAGATGTGTTCGGGGTTTTGGTGACCGGATACGGCGAATGTTTAATCTATCAACAGGCTCTGTTTCACCTTCATTGCTCTGGTTGGTGGTAGCGCTATCCTATCGCGTGCAGAGGGAGTTTGAAAGACAACCGTTTATCCCACCCCTCGGATTGAGCCCTGTATATGGTGAGTTTCCAGACCAAACATCTTGATGTGGGTCTGGCTTGTCAGGCTACCAGTCATCGATATAATTGAGTACACGGATGCCCTGGAGTCTCAGTGGAGCCAGAGCTGCATATGGGATAGTGAGCATCTTGAACCTGAATCTCCTCAGAGAACGGTTCAAGTACCTCAGATCTAATAAGGGAATCAGCCCCTCTATCCTCTTTGGGAACAATGAATTAGCGACCTTAAAAGCCGGACTCCCTGTCTGGTGGAGGGATACACTGTATGGCCTTACCATCAGGGAGCACACTTCCTGTTCCATAACCTGCCACTGGGCTGGGCACACCACAATTCAGACCACACCGATAAACCTTGATGGTGGAACACTGAACTGCAGTCTGTACCCTTTGCCCACAGTACACAGCGCCCAAGCAGATATATTAAGGAAGCATAACCATGCACCAAGATATTCTACTAGGGGAACCAGCCTCTCATGCTCTTCTCCCCCGATAGCTCATTTTACCCGGATGGCCAGCTCTAGGAAGGGTTCTGGTCGTCCCAAACATCTTCCATTTAAGGATTATGGAGTCCACTGTGCTCTTAGGAACCTTAAGTGAAGCAGCATTTTTTTGTAACCTTGGCCAGATCTGTGCATTGCCACCATTCAGTCTCTGAGCTCTTCAGGCAGTTCTTTTGACCTCATGATTCTCATTTGCTCTGACATGTACTGTGAGCTGTAAGGTCTTATATAGACAGGTGTGGCTTTCCAATCAGTATAATCAAACACAGCTGAACTCAAATGAAGGTGTAGGACCATCTCAAGAATGATCAGAAGAAATGGACAGCACGTGTCCATTATATTTGTCCGAGTTAAATATGAGTGTAACAGTAAAGGGTCTGAATACTTATGACCATGTGATATTTCAGTTTTACTTTTTTTAATAAATCTGCAAAAATGTAAACAATTCTGTGTTTTTCTGTCAATATGGGTGCTGTATGCACATACATTGAAAATGAACTTAAATGATTTTAGCAAATGGCTGCAATATAACAAAAAAAGTGAAAAATGTGAGGAGTTCTGAATACTTTCCGTGTAAAATATAAATCATTGTTAACACTGTAACTTTTTTTTAAAAATATATTTTTAAATATATTGTTATATTAACATATTGTAATGAAAGTATATTTATTGAACAAAAACTATTTTATTTATTTACTTGTATTTTGAACAAGTATTAACATAGACATTATTGACATATAACATTTACATTAACAATGTCAATGCCCAGCCCTGGTGTCAATAATTATTATTATTTTGTAATTTTTATTTTATTTTATTTTTTGTTTGCTGCTTAATTAAATTGAAATTGAAATTTTGCATCCTGTGTGCTTTTTCCCTGAAGTGGCAAACAGGATGTGCAATATTAAATTGTTGTATTCATCAAACCCAAATGAAAAACACTTTCATATTGTAATCTCAAAGGACAAATATCATTGTGTTCAAGTTGCATGAACAAGCACATATCTAACAAAGAAATAAATCATGGACAACGGTGGCATACACTTATAACCAGACATCACTTAAGGGGAAGAACACACAGTTGCTAAGTGTTTACAACGTGCTGGAGACATTTGTCATGGTTTTCATTCCTTACACCGTTCTTCTCAGGAGATCGAAATTGCATCTGTACGGGGCATTGAAACACAGGATGAGATCACTTCAGAGGATTATACAGCCTTATCTCCCTAATCAGCTGAAAAGAGTTGAAGATTGTTTGATATATGAAAGAATCATCTGGGCGAGCAACCTGTTTTCAAGTAGTTGTGATCACCTTATAATCCTTTTATAAGAATTTAGAACAGCTTGGCGGATTTAACGACTGCATTCTTTGCCGCTGGCTGTTAATAATACTTCATGTGAAAAGTACGGTGGAGTGGCAAATCCATGCAAATCGGTGTGATTGTTCAAAAATGATCCAAGAAAATAATACATTTGTAAACATTTTTTTTTTTAAAGAAAGTGTGAAACACATCTGAGTCCTCTGTCTCACGGTAGAATAAGCAGTCCTCAGTTTGATATGTGACCTGTCATATTAGCTCAGGGGAGCCAAGTATGGACACATTCATCAGGTCAAAAGCTCCTACTAAATCACTTTCATCCCAAGGCCCTGGTTACTGCTAAAACACAGATAGCATGATTCATCAGGAGGTTGTATGATAGTTATTCCCCTACATCAGGGGTGTCCAACCCTGGTCCTGGAGGGCTACCACTAGGGTTGGGAACCGAGAACCGGTTCTTATGCAGAACCGATACTGATTTTTGAAAAATACCGGAACCGCGCGAAATTCCTGAGTGTCGGTTCCGAAAACGGTTCTGGAGCAATGTGTGTGCGCAGCGCTGGGAGCATATCCGCGAGCCGCACTCCCGCTCTCTCTCTCTCTCACACACACACGCGCGCACACACACACACACACACACACACACTGTCTTAGCGCTGCCGCCTCCCTTCCCCTCACGTCACTTTTTTTAAAATCCCCCACAGCGCGAGTCCCGCAAACGCGGCGCCGAGGAGCTTGTTTGTAATCCGAGGACAATGGCTCATTAGTTTCGAAATGGTTTGGGTACAAGCTGATCGCGTTGAAAATAAAGGCATTTGTCTAGCGTTATGAGCTCATTTGAAACATTGCCGCGGCTCATTTAAGAAAATGACAGCTCTGAAGAGACGCCGCTTTAGTTCGAGGTAAGTTAGTGCTAACAATAATAAAGAAAGACGATCAACACCTTATGTGTTACCACTGAAATGTAGATATTATATTTCCAAATGTAAGCCCATCTTATGCGGAATGACGCTTCATACTGTCATCTGCTCTGGATCTAACCTCGAGTGTTTAGCCTGTTTACTTTTTGCAAACCTTGTGAGCGCGCAAACGCTGTGACCTCGCCCCAAATGTTTTTATTGGTTTATTAAGTACAAACAGGAGAGTTATGAAAAATTGAGTGCGAGGGATATGTTCACTTCACACAAAAAGATTTTATAATGAGACGGCTAACTGTAGTAGCGTTTAGTCCACTGTCTATAATAGCCTAATTTAGAGATCACTTTTTTTTTTTTTAACCGACAACTTTGATCAGTTAACGTTGATACGGTCAACCATGGGTCAAACGGTCATCGGTTAACATCCCTAAAACAGAGAGAGAAAATGTAATAAGACAATTTCAGAGGTGTAAATTTGAACATGTTTATTTTAATCTCCATAAATTCCATATGGCTCGATTAATCCTGTAATATATGTATAGTATAGAACTTTTTTTGACATTGCCAACCTGTAAATTCATTTGAGAGCAAGTAATAAACACAAAAAAGGATTGTTTAAAGTTGCGTATTGTGCCTTTTTCCTTTACCACTATTTGTTTAATAATTTTAATGGAACCGGAATCGGAACCGGAATCGTTAGGCGGAATCGGAACCGGAACCGGAACCGGAAAATTTCTCACGATTCCCAACCCTAGCTACCACCCTGCAGATTTTAGCTCCAAACCGTGCTGTACATACATGTTCATTTCTTTATTGTTTTAGCATTTTAACATCATTGTGTTTTTAACATAATTTGTTGTGTATATGCATTATAATATAGACATGATGTAAACATAATCTGATGGCTTTTGTGACTTTGTGAATGTGCCACGTGGTTACAATTGCTACTTTTGAGGAGTTGATTTTTAAAGCTTATTAGTCATCATTCCCAATTGAATTTTCTAACTTGACTGATTGAATTAAATAATAAATGAAATAATTCTGACAAACGAAACAGCAAAAGCCAGTATATTAATCAATATAGTAATTAGCATTTATAAGTGGAGCAGAATGGCTTCAGCCATATGAATGTAATTAGAGAGCATTGCATGATTTCCCTTCATGTGGTGTGATTTCTATTCAATTATTTACTTGTCTGACACAATAATGTCTTCGAATTATCTTGGGGGCTTTTTGCTGCAAATATTGATATGCGATTAACTGTGATTCATTTGATGTGATTGATAGCCTAATATTTGTAGAACGTTCAGTGTTCACATAAACATTTTGCCGATTTGATATGCAAGATGAATGTATTATACAGGAACGCAAATGTCATGCAGGTAGCGGGAGTAGATTGAAAGTTGGCCATTAGGAAGGTTTGTGCTTTTCTGCTGGCATGTCAGTATGACCAAAATAATCAATCAAGACAATATCGGGTCCAATCTGGGTGTACTCGCCCCTCACGACAATACTCAATTTGTTTAGTGTCCACATGCAGGTACGTTGATTTGATGCAGAGTTGAAAGCTCAGGAGTCAATAGAACCTCCTTGTTTGTTTTGATGTAGTGCGTAAAATGGAGTCATCCATCACCCCCTCTGACAGAGGATGAAATGGGGTCCACATCTCCCAGATCCCCTGGAGTCTCGCTGCTGCCCCTTTGGGACAAGGCAACAGGTACAGGAATGATAACGACCATCTCATTGTCCACCAGTCCCAATGAAAAGATCTTGGTCATGATTTTAGAGTTTTCATAGTGGAAATAAATGAAGACAGCCATGTGCCATTTATTAGTCATACATTCCTCGGCAGCTTTCCAGATGAATGTTATAATTGGCAGTTGAACTGTAACGCTTCATTATTCATATTGTGCCGTTGGTATCCGTAGAAGGCTGTTTGAAGGGGAAATTGATTCCCTTGGGAATTCCCATGAACTGGGTATGACGCTACATTGAAAATTCAATTTTTCGTTGACCGTCTACCGGAGGACGGACATCAAATGTGCGATAATGAAACCCCTGGAAAGGGAAAAGCTGCTCTCCGTTTAATAGGCCCATCCATCGGACTGCTGTTCTTTTTTTCAGTGTGTCCATTAGAGGTGATGAACAGAGCTAGTAAAACAACACTAGTCTTTTAGTGGTGCCTCTATATTTGTTCATAGACACTCTTAATATTTTATAACCGATGCTGTTTCTGTCTGAACTTGGTGCTTTTCATCTGAATCAAACATTTCGGCGCACGTAATAGAATACTTCCCTTTTTTGCATGTACCCTTATAGGTGGTTGGCTTAAGATGAGTTACATATTTTCCCGCTGTTCAGATGTTCACCGAGCAGCTCCTATCTACACTAGGGTCATCATTTCAACACTCATTACCTGTCGCTTTCCTTGTGCACACACTGTATCTACCAGGTTTCACTGGCATTTGTTGCCGCATATATTCTTTAAATTAGTTCCCGTTCTTGACTTACTCATGTAAGCAATACTGACTTTATGCCACTTTTACTTATTTATTTTTGCAGGAAGGTTGTAAGAGTGTGGCCATTATCCATAAAACTTGAGTGTATCAGGGTAAATTCCCCAGGACAGCTGTGGATGATGCTCCACTCTGAGTCGGAGCCGTCATTATAAATAATCTCAAAATTGCCCCGCACCTGTCACAGCTCACTGAATGCAAAACTTCCTAGAGGGATAATGATACCCTTGGAAACAGATAAATGTGCCATGCGTAATCACAGGCTCACGAGCGCTGTGAGGCTCACAAGTTTATTCTGGGAGGCAAAAGGGGAAAAGAATCTGAAAAATGGAGGGAGGCCGTGACAGAAGGCAGGTATGAAACCAGATTCTTTCTTTGCCAGCAGCGCCGAAGGCTGAAGTCTGAAGTCAGCGGTCAGACGGATGTGTGCCGTGCATTTAGAGTGCTAAAGATGCTGTAAAATGCATGAGAAGGGTAAAACATGGAGTCTGAGTTTCCCCATTTGCACAACATCACAGCTCAGTAACGCCTCAGCTCTGTGGGCAAAGGTTGAACGGTTCGGGTACTTAACCCTTTCATCATCTCTATGAATGTAAGGTTAAAAGATCCCTGGGCTGTCTTAACCGCTTTATTCCTGGACCTGGCCCGGACGGGCATGAGCAGAATTATGGCAGTTGGCTGGCTTGATTCACATTAATATTTAATTCCTCACTTTTATCTCTTTCCCTCAATGCGAGGTACTGTAGGGCTTTGGATCCCGGCTTGAGAGAGAAGCTAACGTACCTTGCTAAGCCTTGAGCGGAGAGCAGAGTTGAAAGACCGGTGTGAAAATGGAGGAAGCGATCAATAATATCCTCAGTTAGTTGGTGACCCCACTGAGGATTTTTCATACCCGTTTGATCTGCAGGTTATGCCTCTGTTATTCAGTTCATGCCAGGACCTGATTTAGTAAATTCTGCAAAATAATGTTTTGTGTGTGTGTGTGTGTGTGTGTGTGTGTGTGTGTATTACCTACAGTGATTATCTGAATTTGCATTGGACCCATGGCACCAAAACTTCTCCAAAAGCAAACAAACATTAAAATGTATTGGTATTAAAAAGAAATCTATATTTTGATTTAATGAGGCATGATGTGTTCCGATCCCCAACAGGCTTGTTTTTTTTTTATAGCTTGAGTGGTTTGTTTTCTAAATGTCTCTTTATTTCGATGGTTTTGTGCTCAGCAGACAATAACCCATCACACAAAACACATTGTTTAAGTGATCCTGAATTTAATGTATTCTGGGTGACATTTTGATTATAGTATTTGAGGATGAGGACATGTCACTCAACCTGTTGACTTCTACCTATTTGGCTTCCTTTTTTCAAGAGAGATGGATTTGCGCCAAAAAACTGCTAACAACAAAAGTGTTCTTCCCTTTTAATGTTGATAAGCACATTTATTTTTATTACAACTATGCATTATTAAACGGTTGGTTAGTTTGATTTTATTAAATGCAATAGAGCTGCCTGGGTCTACCAGGTGAGAACCAGAGATGTAATGATTTTTTTGGTATCACCATAACCTGGCTATAAATCAAGTTGTTATTAGTGAAATATAGTCGGTTGTTATAGAAAAAATGCTGTTGTTGACATTCAAAATCAAAATTCAGTGCCACAAGGGGCTTTAAACACATTATGAAAAACTTTTAGTAATCTTTTTATGATTTGATCAGTGAACCACACTTTTCTGACATGTTCATTCTCCAAGGACGGCAGCGATCAAAAGAGTAATACTGCAAGAGCTGATTTTATCTGTGGGTTGTTTGTCTTTCACATGGAAAGATTGTTTT
Source organism: Pseudorasbora parva (assembly GCF_024679245.1). Lineage (NCBI taxonomy): Eukaryota > Metazoa > Chordata > Actinopteri > Cypriniformes > Gobionidae > Pseudorasbora > Pseudorasbora parva. Next base: position 26,601,956 of record NC_090181.1, on the reverse strand, counting down.
GTCTGGGAAATCATTTGAGCCTTTCAACCTTGTGACCTACCAAGATCACCTTGAATTATTAATTTGCTCTTTTTAAACGTCTGAGTGCTGAGACATTTTTTGAATGCCCCTCTTGGAGTTTGGACGGCCAGGTGTACTGAGCCAACAGTCACATCGTGATTTGGGTATCTACATAAATGCAACCCGGACTTGCATTGTGAACATACAATTGATATTCTTTTTTCTTTAGAAGTGCTACATTAGCAGCAATCAAAGTGACTGCCTTTGGCACAAGCATCCATTCATTTTGTGCTTTGCTTATAATGTTCATATTGTTTGCATAATTTTGTGATATTTGAGGATATGAAGCGCACTCGTGAGCCTGCACCCAAAAACCTAGGCAGCTGACTTGTTGTCTCGCTGCCTAATCAGACAATGACTTGTTAGGCCGCTTTTGTTCATGAAGGTACCTCACAAAACTGATTTTGGACAGACTTCTGAGGCAGTGTAACAGTTTAATGATCTACAGCAAAATGGAGTGAGCTTTTGTAAGAACTAAACAAATATTGAATTACTACATTAGTTATGTCTCACTAGAAATTACATCAGAAGTGAAAAATGCTGGTTAAAGATATACATTTACACACAAACTGACCAGCAAACACAACTTTCGGACGCCATATTTTTTTTCTAGCTCAACTGTCACAGAATGGAGTGCACAGGATTGTAGGATATCAAAGAAAGTGGAGGATACATTTATGCTGCCTTCCAAACTCGATCAGATTAAGGTCTCTCAGGAGACAGGAAGTGAAGCTAACATTAGATTCGGACTTGCTTTGATGACTTCCTACCTTGAAATGTATCCTGTTAAGGCATTTTCCAGGTTCCGGACGCAGACTTGGTTAAAGCTACTTTGTCTCAGTTGCCCTACTACAGTGGTTACAGTCTAAAATGAGTGCTTTTCGTATCACTTATGTGGTCACACTATCCTTGGTCATTGGCCTGTTCTCAAACTTGCCTTTAGTTTTCTGTACAAACTTTGGCTGAACTTAAATTCAGTTGTTAACTAATAGTTGGTAATTGCACATGCTAGGATGCTAAAAGGATTTTCTTTTCCCCAACTATCATTGAGATGAATAGAAACAACCAGGGTTATCGTAGCTTTCAATATTTAATATAATTTTTATTTCAATTTGTATTTTTAATTGAGTTTGTTAGTTGTCATTGTTTAATTCAGCATCAAATTTATTGGCACTTATTGCTATTTAGTGACATGTTTTCATGAACTGGATTTTAAAGGATTTTTCCTGAGGTGCACTTATAATATGAATATGATTTTTACATCAAAACAATGCCATCGTTTAGAAATAAATGCTTTTAGCTCTGATTTGAATGCTCTGTTTGAAGGGCGTGTTTGCTGTGAGACCCACTGGTGTGATTGGCTGATTTGCATATGAAATTAGTTTTACATGTAGAATCCTCTGGAATACTTTTACTAATCCAGCTATTGAAATTAACAAATCCTGAAAAGTGTTGATTATAGTATTATATTTAGAGCTACACTAACCTAAAGGATTATTAGGAACACCTGTTCAATTTCTCATTAATGCAATTATCTAATCAACCAATCACATGGCAGTTGCTTCAATACATTTAGGGGTATGGTCCTGGTCAAGACAATCTCCTGAACTCCAAACTGAATGTCAGAATGGGAAAGAAAGGTGATTTAGGCCATTTTAAGCATAGCATGGTTCTTGGTGCCAGACGGGCTGGTCTGAGTATTTCACAATCTGCTCAGTTACTGGGATTTTGACACACAATCATTTCTAGGGTTTACAAAGAATGGTGTGAAAAGGGAAAAACATCCAGTATGCGGCAGTCCTGTGGGCGAAAATCCCTTGTTGATGCCAGAGGCCAGAGGAGAAATGGCCGAATTATTCAAGCTGATAGAAGAGCAACTTTGACTGAAATAACAACTCGTTACAACCGAGGTATGCAGCAAAGCATTTGTGAAGCCACAACACGCAAAAGCAGAAGACCCCACCGGGTACCACTCATCTCCACTACAAATAGGAAAAAGAGGCTATATTTTGTACAAGCTCACCAAAATTGGACAGTTGAAGACTGTTAAAAGATGTTGAAGCATTGAAAAATGTTGCCTGGTCTGATGAGTCTTGATTTCTGTTGAGACATTCAGATGGTAGAGTCAGAAATTGGCGTAAACAGAATCAGAACATGGATCTATCATGCCTTGTTACCACTGTGCAGGTTGGTGGTGGTGGTGCCCCCACAGTCACCAGATCTCAACCCAATAGAGCATCTTTGGGATATGGTGGAACGGGAACTTCGGCCTTGGATGTGCATCCCACAAATCTCCATCAACTGCAAGATGGTATCCTATCAATATGGGTCAACATTTCTAAAGAATGCTTTCAGCACCTTGTTAAATCAATGCCATATAGAATTAAGGCAGTTCTGAAGTCGAAAGAGGGGTAAACACAGTATTAGTATGGTGTTCCTAATAATCCTTTAGGTGAGTGTATTCCCATCACATGGAAAGTTGCAGTGAGCAGATGACAGACAGTCTGTTGATCATATGAATGCAGTGATCCCGTCATTACAATGCAATTTCTGCACTCTCACAAGTGTTTTTACCATAGCTAACAATGCTGTAAATACAGTAAGAGATTCATTGTGTAGTGTAAGAGTGTCATTATAATGGGAGTTTTGGCAAGTGTCGTGATAAACTTACGCTGAATTGACCGACAAATTCAGCTATTATAAAGAGAGCATTTCTCATTTCACAACGCCTTTAAAGGTGTAGTGTGTAGTATTTATGAGGCTCTATTGACAGAAATGCAATATAATATACATAACATTTTCAGTGGTGTATAAATAACTTTTATTACCTTAGAATGAGCCATTTCTGTCTACACCGTGGATCCCCTTACTGTAAAATCGACATTTTGCACTGTCATGTTTCTACAGTAGCCCTAAATGGACAAACTAGTCATGACATTGAGTAGACAATGACAATTACATTTTTGTCCTGTGTTGGCCACCGTACTGCCGTGCAAAGGCAAAAGGCTGTAACTCTGTTTTTGGTCAAATTAGTTATTTATATTTTTGGGACATTCAAGACATTCAAGCCTTTATCATGTGGATATTGTTAGTCAATTTGAGAAAATAATGGGTTGTCTTAACATTAACTTCCAAAAGCCCAGGAGATACCAAGGCAGAACACGTAACACCAGTTACTGCTCTTTGCCTTTGTTTTGGAACTCTCAAATCTCTGCCTTTGTTTAGCCATGCATCAAAATTAAGTTACTGTGCCAACCTGAAGTTACGGTTTTCCACCTTTGTTTTACTGTTCATTAAAGTTTGCCATGTTTAAGTTATGGTGTAGTCTGTGTACTGTAATACATAATGCAGAACATTCCCTCATCGTCATCCCGTCAGACAGCGTGAGGTTGCCCACTAGTTGCACGGGTGTGTTCTCGAATGCTGTGACAGCGTGCAATCACACATAAAATCAGTAGTAACAGTTTGCAATTAAATCCATATCCTTTTCTTGTGAACCCAATAAAATAAATGGCAATGTAATTCATCAGAGATGTTTAATCCACAACAATCCACAGGCATTCTGAGCATTCATTTTACTTGGCCTTCACATCAATCCACAAGTCTTCTTTTTAGACTAGGTGATTTTCATTCAAATCGATGTAAAAGCAATTAAGCTATGTAGCATATTGTATCATTTTGTACTAGATAAAAGCATTAAAAACATTGCAATAAATAATTACTCTGTTGTAGCCTATGACTGGCCAATCAAATCTGTGACAAAAATGACAAAAATGTCATTGTCACTCAAGTGCTGTCATTAGAGTGTGACAGCCAAGCTTACAACATGGGTCTGAAATCACAACATGGGCTCAGGAATACTTCCAGAAAACATTTTGTAGCAAAGTGAAAAAGTGTTCTGTGGTCAGATGAATCAAAATGGAAAGTTCTTTTTGGAAAACTGGGACGCCAAAGAGGACAAGGACAACCCAAGTTGTTGTCAGCGCTCAGTTCAGAAGCCTGCATCTCTTCTGGTATGGGGTTGCATGAGTGCGTGTAGCATGGGCAGCTTACACATCTAGAAAGCACCATCAATGCTAAAAGATATATAAAAGTTCTAGAACAACATATGCTCCCATCCAGACGTCGCCTCTTTCAGGGAAGACCTTGCATTTATCAACTGACAATGCCTGAATTACAACCTCATGGCTACGTAGAAGAAGGATACAGGTACTGAAATGGCCAGCCTGCAGTCCAGATCTTTCACCCATAGAAAACATTTGGCGCATCATAAAGAGGAAGGTGCAACAAAGAAGACCTAAGAACTAGAACTAGCAACGAGAAGCCTGTATTAGACAAGAATGGGACAACAGTCTTATTCCTAAACTTAAGCAACTTTTCTCAGTAAGGTCTTTTGCTTTTGTAGGGCAGCGTAGCTTCTATATGTGCTTCAAAAGTGAGGGGTGAGCGGTGGGTGGTTGCAACGCTAGATGCTGCTAAAATTTACAGTGCATCTATTTTTCATCTATTCATTTTAGGTTTTTTTTGGAGACATAACCTTTATTTTCGTTTAGTTTCATTTTTATTTTATTTTTTATTTTGCTGTTGTTGGACAATAAATACATAAACTAACCATGTTGCATTAGCCAAGGAAGCAGCAAAAATATTTTTGAGTGTTGTGAAACTCTTTACCTGCTTGAGATTCAGACACTTGAATCTTTGCAAAACCCATGACACATCTTAAGAGAGAAGATTTAACATTGTGACCTAGATATTTTACGAAATCATCCACTTTTCAAGTCAGGTCACAGACGAGACAGGAAAGTCCATCATGAGGGATTATGGATGCATAATATATTCACAGATTACTATTCTGTCTCAAATGCTGAAGCAAGGCAGTGCATGGAAATTCTGCAAATGTTATGCCAGTAATGACAAGAAGATTTTTGTCAGGTCATCTCTTAACCGATTCAGCTCAGAGAGATAAATGGAAATATTACTGAATAAAAGTAAAATCACACTCAGGGTTGATTAGGGAACAAAATTACTGCATAGTTTAATGGAACATTTTATCATTTAACATATAAAATGTGATCAATTATACTAATGCTGACAGAGACTGCTGGTTAATAGAACAGTTCCCTGACATTCATTTTCTGCATTGTTTAAATGGACTCTAGCACTCTTGCAACTGAATTAGAGTTAAATCCAGAGACGTGTGGATTCAAGGGCGAACAGTTTTCTGTCTATTAAATAAATGCAGTCCTGGTATAGAACAACTCACAGAACACAATACAGAGTAGACAGCAAAGCCGTCTGAGAAAGCCTACAGTCCGAAAAGGGAAGGCCAATGCATCAAAATGGAATAACTGACAATGGGTTTGTTTCCCAGCACCATGGTTCAATCTCCACCTCTCTTTCAACGTTCAAAATAAAGCCCTTGAGCTGCTGTTCTTTACTTTTGAGTTTTCTTTCTGTGCAAACACACTGTGTGGAAAAACACTAGAAGCCTGAGAGAATAATAAAACACATAAAGTTTCACAGCTAAGGATTTCATTTCCATATCTCATCTGTTTTGACTGGTAATTCTTCATCTTTACTAGAGACTTACAGAATAGAAGTATAAATAAAGACAGAAGTATTGGTTTGTTTTATTAGCTGTGGGCATTTTTGGTATTTTTGAGGGTTTTATTGCCATACCATGAGCATTATTTCATGTATTTATTAGCCTTGTCCCAGACCCTCAATCTTAAAATCTATTTAAAAAGATATTAATTATTAAAGTCTATGATCTGAAAGTGTGAAATTATCATAAACATTCATAAACACAAATCACAAATTATTCATATAAAAAGATTTTTTTTTTTTTTTTTTTTTTTAGCAAGAAGACAATGTTCAACAATGTTCAAGATTAAATATGAGGCATGATGTAAAAAAATAAAAATAAAGAAAAACTTAAGGTAATTAAGACTTGTGAACATAGTATCATTTGCAGGTCTTTTTGAGAAAATTGTATTTTAGATACATAAAATGCTATACATTAAATTAACCTTATAAGACAACGAAGTCTGTCATTTTATCCAACACGATCTCATGGTAATGCTTATCAATAGTACGAGTGTGAATTCTCGTAGAATGGATACGCCAAAATGAGTTTTGCCGTGCAAATGCTATTCAGTTTTTCGCGTGCATATGACACACTCTTGGGTAGGATTAGGGTGGTGGGGAGGGGGATTATATGCCATAAATTGTGCATCATATGCACAAGAAAAACCGCGTTCCATATGCACGCCAAAACCCATTTTGGTGTATACATTCCACGAGATTGCACACTCGTGAGATAGGGTAAAGTGAGATAGGGCTCATTTTATCATGGACATGAAATATTAAACATTTCTATCACATAATTCTATTAGACAATAAATCATTTGAGATGTGATGTAAATTATTTCAGAAAGAGTTCAGAGCAAATTGTGAAAGTGTGTTTTTATAGAGTTTACTTTCTAATAGTGCCATAGTTGCAGAAACACCCTTTATGTTTGCATTTTGTGCCTTGTCTCATAACATAAGCTAGAATCACATTAAATTTGTTATGCTATTACAGTGATTAAGTTCAGTTGAATAAATGCTTCATTTCACGCTGGGGATTTTCTGAGCTTGCATCAATTATGTTGTACATATATTAAGATGCTTAATATATGTGCCACAATTAAAGAGTTTTCATTAGATCAGACTGAATGATAATGGAAGTGCTAATGGGGGACATAAAGGTTCTTAGGATGCAAAGGTTAAGTCCGGGACAACTTCTTAATCATCTTCAAATGTCAAGAGGCAATGCCTGGGTGCAAATGTAGATCCTAGCATTAGCATGTAACCCTTCAAAACACTAGCTCTTAACTCTTTACAGTGAGTGCAGTCAAGTCAAGCCATTTAAGGAATCAAACTTTCTTTGAAAACAATAAGCCCATGGCAAGAGCCAATATGACAACAAAGAAATCATTATTCAAAATTATGTTTGTCGTTGCACTAAGTAAAGCACAACAAAGTCAGACAAAAACATGTGACAAAGGATGAAAGGATTCCTGCAGTTAAATAAAGAGGACAGTCTGATGAGGGAAATGTCACTGTAGCGACTTTTATCTTGCACTACAAAAGTGTCATTCTTGTGACACTCAACTCGAATTTGAAGAATTTTAAAATACATAGTTTCATTATTTCTATAATTAATGCTCTTAAAAGCAGTCTCTCACCAAGACCGCATTTGATCAAAAAAAGAAGACAAAAGAAAAGAAAATCACTGTGAACATTGTGAAATATTATTACAATTTAAAATAGCTGTTTGCTATTTTAATATTTTAAAATATAATTTATTTCTATGATGGCAAAGTTGAATTTTTAGCATCATTACTTCAGTTTTTAGTGTCGCATGATCCTTCAGAAATCTTTGTTGATTTGGTGCTCAAGAAACATCTGAAACCATGATGCATTTTGTTTTTAGGATTCGTTGATGAATAGACAGTTCAAAAGAACTGCATTTATTTGAAATAGAAATCTTTCGTAACATTATAAATGCCTTTACTGTCACTTTTGATTAATTTAATGCATCCTTACTGAATTCTAATGGAATCCTCCAACAGGGCACCAGATTGAATGTGGTTCAAGAGTGACGTTTTAATTTCTCAACTACAATTCTGAGTTGTTGAACTACAGAAATCTGTTTAGACTGCTCTTTATATAGTTTAGGGAAAGTTCACCCTGAAATGAAAATAAAGCCATCTTTTACTCACCCTGCTGTTGTTCCAATGTCCTTCTCATTTTTGGACCTCAAAAGCAGAAATGATAAAAAATGTCCTTCACATGCTCCTCCCTATAATGGCAGTGAATTTTGACCAGGCTAAAACTTTACAAAACAAAATGATCACGCAATGATACAGTGAAACGCGTGCCATATTTCGAAAGTGTTCAGGAGGCATACTGTAAGGTTTTGCGAGAAAGAAACTTCATTATTTAGTCAAAATACTGAGCTCGGCCGATACTTTGTGCTCGCTCCTGTGAGTGTGTGTGAGCAGTCAGCAGAGCTTATGCTTATATATGAAATGCTTATGCTTATGTTCCAGGCAGGTTTTTGAGCCTGTCATTTATGACTTCAAACCACTACTCGCAAATTTGTAGCTTTCCAGGCAATGTCACGCCAAACTGCCTGAGAGCAAGAAATTGTGGTAGCTAATGTAGATGTAAACAAAGCATGGTGGACCATACAGGATTTATGCTCTCATTTACTTTATAATTTCTATTCGCCAAAGGTGCTATTCATTGCTTATTTGAGAAAAACAGAGGAGGAAAAATGGCAAGAGAAACTGTAATACCTTTTATTTTACATTATTTGTATATTTGGAAATGTTATTTGATATTCATTTATTCTTGCACTCAATGGACTGAAAACTAGCTAATGCTAGAAAAGCTGCTGATAATGCATAACATTTGCGGATAAATAACGTTAGAGCAATACCTTATTTTAATAAACAATATGGTTTTGAATGTATGACTTTAATAAACACCGCATTTGTAGGGGCTGCTATTCTTGTTTCGCGGGCTTATGTGACGTCAGAGCTTGTAACTGAGAGTATATCGATCTAGTATAAGTTCAGGGGTAGGAAGTCTAGTCATGGGTTTGACTGCCGTTCCAGTGCAAGTTCACGGGTAGAAGGTTGAAAAACCACGGGTTGCTGGTTGCCTGGAGCGTGGCATTACAAACTCCTGTTGTCATGGTTACCAGGATAAGCACACACAAGCACTATTTTGAGAAACAAGGCTCAATAGAAACAAAGGTGACTCTCTTCTTCTCTATAAGTTATATATGATAAGAAATAATACAATAATATTTATAATAAGGTAAACCTTCTGAAGTTAATGCTGTGTACCGGTTGTCATGACAGCAATTTGAGTGGCACATAGCGATAATACGGACGAGCTCTGTATTTTTACTGAATAGTAAGGTTTCTTTCTAGCGAAACCATATAGTATACCTCCTGAACACTATCCATAGAGGACAGAAGGACAAATGGCATTGGATCAACAGCAGGGTGAGTAAAAGAGGGCTTTATTTTAATTTCAGGGAGAACTATCCCTTTAATAAATGCAACAAGGACAAAGCATGTAAACGCCGTTGTTTGTTTATTCAGAATTAAATGTTTTGCAAATGGATCTGAATGGAGGAACTTAAAGGGGGGGGGGAGGGGTGAAACACTCAGTTTTAGTCAATCTCATGTCAATCTTGAGTACCTATAGAGTAGTATTGCATTCTTCATATCTCCGAAAAGTCTTTAGTTTTATTATATTTATAAAAGAAATATGGCCTGTACAGAGTCTTTCCGGAAAAAAACGAGCGCCTGGAGGCGTATCGTGTGGGCGGAGCTAAAGAATGACGAGCGGTGACGTCCTCAAGCGTGGAGAAACCCTTGGCTATCGAGCTCAGCTAATAGATATATGATCCAGCATAATTCAGAGGCTGAAATAAATTGAACAGGAGAAACAGCAACAGCAGGAAGTCCGTCTCTGTGGTATGTACAGTATTTAGTGGCCTGTCAACATTTGTGTGTTTACGCGCAGTTTATGAGGACATTATTCAGTTTATGGACTATTGTATGCGACTAAACCTTAGCAGTAGCAAGCAAAACGGTTTTGCATGTCAGACTAGTGTAACGTTATACATAGAACAACAATAAAGTCCGTTAGCGCATTTGAATGACGAAGCACGCGATCGTGTCGTTTACTGATGTTTACTCACGTGACGATAGGCAACAGCATAGACATTTGAAGCAGTTTTACTCACCGGCTGCTTCCAAAGCAGGACCGAACCTTTATTGCTGGGACCGCTCCGTCAAAAACACACTTCTTTGGTATGATTTGGTTAAGTCCTGACAGCAGTGAACGGTGGAGATCCATTTTTGAGATGCGACTGAAGCGATGTTGTGAAGCTTCCCGTCATTTCTGCGTTCAAATCGGTTTAAATGCACCGCTGCCTTCCCAGAATGCTGTGCTGAAGCGTTGAAGTTGCTTGATGTCATGTCACCCACAGGAATAAAGTGGAGCGCAGCGCCTGGATCGACTGGATCTGCACCTGAGAGAGTTTATGGGTGTGCATTTCCTCTCTGGCTCTAGTCACACGCGCGCGCACCCTACCAGGAGAAGAGCCCGTACAGCCCATACAAGGACCTTCCACTCTATTAACGTCAAGCCGACCCATACTCGAAAAAAACTCTCCGAAACTTGTGAGAAACCGGAAGGAGTATTTTTAACACGGAAATACTCAATCAAACGTCCAACATTAGTTTTTGAAACTTTGTCTATGTTTAGGATGGGAATCCAAGTCTTTAACAGTGTAAAAAGCTCAGTATGCATGAAACAGCATTTCACCAACCCCCCATATATAATCATATATATATATATATGATTATGGCATCAAGGGCCCAGCCCGAGGATAGTGGCAGGAAATATTGGCACGACCCAGCCCAGTTGGGTCAAGTTAGAGAATCTAAATCTAAACTCTAATGTTGGATAAATTTAGAGTGGTATGTTTGTGGATGACAATAACCAAATGAGTCGCACCCATTTATCTTACAATTTGCAAACACACCATTGCTAATGCTTGTGTCCATAACACTCTGTGGGATAAAGACCATGTGGATTATTGTTTATAGCTGAATCTGTCAGCCATATTTTTATGTGACTGTAATTAAGAATTCCAAGCATGTTACATAATCCATCGGCCCAGAGGTGAGGTGAGGAATAAGTCAGTGCCTCCAAGATTGTTTCCATTAATAATTAATTAACCATGAATCTGTGATCTTGTGTCCTCTTGTTGACGTTATGAAACAATCTCATTACTGTACCCTCATTCTTGTTTTGTTCCCACTATGAGGGCGACAACTTTAACAGATTCCAAAACTTTGAGACCTCTTTGAAAATCTGGGGGTTAGCAGAAATTTTCCAATAGGAAATGTTATTACGTAATATTTCTTTATCACTAATCAGATGAGTGACATTTATCATGACTCCCTTGTACAGACAGCCAGAAGCTCAATACGTTTTGTGGATCATCTAAAATCATGCTGAATAACATGATCATCAGGGTTTATGATCAAACTCATGCATTCATGTATCTCAAGGTTTGCTGTCATTAGATTGGCTAAAGGGGGGCAAACTAAAAACTAAGATTCTGGAATGCAACTTTTTACTCAAATTGTTATGATTATTACTGTATACACACTGCCATTCGGAAGTGTTATGCTCACCAAGGCTGTATATATTTGATCAAAAATACAGTAAAACAGTAATACTGTGAGATATTAGCCTATTACACAACTGTTTCTATTGAAAGTTTTCTATTTTAATATTTAACATTCTTCAGTGTTATATAAATTCAGAAATCATTCTATTATCATGAATTGGTGCTCAATATACAGGAATATATCCTTCTCAAAAAATTAGCATATTGTGATAAAGTTCATTATTTTCCATAATGTAATGATACAAATTAAACTTTCATATATTTTAGATTCATTGCACACCAACTGAAATATTTCAGGTTTTATTGTTTTAAAACTGATGATTTTGGCATACAGCTCATGAAAACCCAAAATTCCTATCTCAAAAAATTAGCATATCATGAAAAGGTTCTCTAAATGAGCTATTAACCTAATCATCTGAATCAACCAATTAACTCTAAACACCTGCAAATGATTCCTGAGGCTTTTAAGAACTCCCAGCCTGGTTCATTACTCAAAACCGCAATAATAGGTAAGACTGCCGACCTGACTGCTGTCCAGAAGGCCATCATTGACACCCTCAAGCAAGAGAGTAAGACACAGAAAGAAATTTCTGAATGAATAGGCTGTTCCCAGAGTGCTGTATCAAGGCACCTCAGTGGGAAGTCTGTGGGAAGGAAAAAGTGTGGCAAAAAAAAAACGCTGCACAACGAGAAGAGGTGACCGGACCCCGAGGAAGATTGTGGAGGGCCAATTCAAGACTTTGGGGACCTGCGGAAGCAGTGGAGTAGAAATATCCAGAGCCACCGTGCAGGCTAGTGCAGGAAATGGGCTACAGGTGCCGCATTCCCCAGGTCAAGCCACTTTTGGGCAATAGAGAAGCAGCACTGGACTGCTTCTCAGTGGTCCAAAGTACTTTTTTCGGATGAAAGCAAATTTTGCATGTCATTCAGAAATCAAGGTGCCAGAGTCTGGAGGAAGACTGGGGAGAAGGAAATGCCAAAATGCCTGAAGTCCAGTGTCAAGTACCCACAGTCAGTGATGGTCTGGGGTGCCATGTCAGCTGCTGGTGTTGGTCCACTGTGTTTTATCAAGGGCAGGGTCAATGCAGCTAGCTATCAGGAGATTTTGGAGCACTTCATGCTTCCATTTGCTGAAAAGCTTTATGCAGATGAAGATTTCGTTTTTCAGCACGACCTGGCACCTGCTCACAGTGCCAAAACCACTGGTAAATGGTTTACTGACCATGGTATTACTGTGCTCATTTGGCCTGCCAACTCTCCTGACCTGAACCCCATAGAGAATCTGTGGGATATTGTGAAGAGAAAGTTGAGAGACGCAAGACCCAACACTCTGGATGAGCTTAAGGCCGCTATCGGAGCATCCTGAGCCTCCATAACACCTCAGCAGTGCCACAGGCTGATTCCCTCATGCCATGCCGCATTGAAGCAGTCATTTCTGCAAAAGGATTCCCGACCAAGTATTGAGTGCATAACTGAACATAATTATTTGAAGGTTGACTTTTTTTGGATCACAAACACTTTTCTTTTATTGGTCGGATGAAATATGCTATTTTTTTTAGAAGGACCTGTACATTTCTTCTAATTATTATTATTATAATTCCCTATTGGAATTGTTCAGCTATTATTATTCTTCTCCAAAATTAATCGCAGTTTTGAGAGTCTAAACATGCTCGAACTCATGAAGTTTTGCATGTGCATCAGAAGTGGTGAAAATGTACGCCTGTTATGGGTTTTTGAGAATTAAGTGTGTGCAAAATGTGCTCAAAAGCCCCACTTACAAAATGTCAACTAAACGGCGTTCGTGCTGCATTTCACAAATAAGTATGAAATTGGGTAGACACGCATAACATTTCAATACCAACAAAAAAAGCATAACTTGGGCATACTATGTCCAACCTGCCCCAAACTTCATAAACTTTTTTAGAGTCATGCATGGCCTGAAGTCATCTCTACATGCCAATATTCAATTAGTTGGTGTACCAAACATGCCAGAAACACGCTAAATCATGCAAAACTTGGCGAAGTGGTAATGTATGCGATTAACGCCACAAAAATTGGACATTGCATGCTTGTTGTAACTCAAGCATGCAATGTCCAATCTGCCTCAAACTTCACGTTTGTTAAGTGCCCTGGCCTGCTTGCAGCTTTAATTATTAATTTTGTGCTACTTAATATTTTTGTATACATACATTATAATAATTTAAAATGAATGTATGATTAGAAAGTTAAAAAATAACAGCATTTTTACATTTATAAATATATTTTATAATACGTTATAAATGTATTTACTGTAACATTTGATCAATTTAATGTAACCCTGGTAAAATTAAGAATAGTTGCATTTTCAGGTGGTCTTTTGAACTCCACTCGACTAGAAGTGTTTGGAAAGCTTTTGAAGCAGAACCTTAACGGCACGCTCTGCCAGCAATTGTAATTGATTAACATCAACCACTAGCCTTGTGAGTGGCCACTTCCCCTGCAACAAATTTAATGGGATGCTTATTTATTAAGTCTCTCTATTGCAGTTTCACCGAGATGCAAGGAAATGTTTAAGCACTTGTCTTATCTCGGTTTCTAGCCCTTGAGCTTGACTACGCAAGATATGTGAGCTCTCTCCAAATGCAAAAGATATGTCGTAATCAGGCCCCAGGAGCAGAAAGACGCTGCACCAGATCCCTGATCCACACAGTCCTCGATAGTACAATTATTAGACATTAACCTTTCAGACAGTCAAAATCATCCGGCTAAGAGTGTTACAGCTCACAAGCTCAACATCTCTCTGCCTCTTAATGTGACATCAACTGACAATCTGAAGTGGTTCATAAAATAAACTCATTATTTTGTGGCAGGGATTAAAACTGCAGTTGTTGATAGTCATGAACAGCTTGTTACTAACTGTCATGATATGAATATCAGCATGTGAAGTGAATTGTTATTTGAGGTCCACTTTGCTTTGACGTAGTTTCATTAAATCTATGACAACAATTTATCAATATACTCACACATGATATTAGTAGACAAGTGGGATGTGGTATAACTCCAAACAAGGTGCAATTGCATAGTAGTAGATTCTTCCATTCTAGACCGATTCCAAACCTACATCTCAACAGGTACAAAATACGAACATATGAAATACTCATTTGTTAGAATTGCAGTAGAAGATTACCAAGATAAGGAAAGCCTGGTCATTTTTTTTTATAACACAATTACCAGGCTTTCCAAAGAGCAAGATTTGTACTTACTTTCAGAGCCTTTGTAGTTGAAGTATCGCTAAAAAGTTGAAAGAATGAGTTGAGACCTCTTTCAGTGGAAAAATGAATAGGGAAATGCCAATGATACATGTAAGCCAAGACAAGCAAGGCTCAGCAGGCCCACCGTAATAGCCCACCTTTGACCAAGAGAAGAAACAAGGCTTAACTAAACAGCCTGTTATCCATTCCTCTCCTTTAATTCCATCATTTCCTCTGTGCCCTGATAACCTGACAAGTCGTGTAAATCAAAAGTCAAAAGTTCAAATGCTATGTCATAAATTTCCTGTCTGAAGAAACTGTATACATCCATAAAGTATGTCTTGAACTCTCTCATTCTCCCTCTCAGCATGAACATATGCTCATCCTTATATATTTTTGCTCAGTTCTTTGCATTTGAACAGGTGGCTTTCAGTCATATACGATTACACTGTAAAAGTATGCAGTGCTTGTTATTCAGACCTTATATTATGATTATATATTTTATAATATATTGTAATAATTATATTTATTTGGCATGGTAATGGATACAACAATGTCAATATGTTTAGTCTTGGCAGAATAGATCTGCTACATAGATCTGCTACATTGCTCGCTGCTGCAGAGTATGGGACTTGCTACTGCCAGTATATCTAAAAAGACATGCAACAGCATACATTACCCATTGTAGATCTATACAGGTGGAGCTAGGAAGGTGGAGGGTTTCTGAAAGTATGCTGAAAACTGCTAAAGTAAATGTTGACCAAGTATTTCAAATTTCCGCAGCAAGGTATTTGGCTACTGATAGAGAATGAACCAATCAGATGTGCTCTATAGAGACACAGTGTGATTGCAAGTAGAGGGGTATTTCGCTGGAAATATGTGTATTTAAATTCAATAGTTTATGTAGTAAAAATGTGAAATTATTTTAGAAGTTTGTGCCTTCTAGACTGAGAAAAGCCAGATTTTTTTTTTTGGGCTCATATGGATGAATGACAACGACTCCCAGAATGCACTTGCTTCGCTGCCCTACGAGACCACTCCCAAGCCACACCTACTGGTTACAGCACTTGCTCATCTTGGCACCGCCCCCCACCATCGTTTAAATGTTTATAGTAATAAAATCATCATCACCACAATTCAAAACTGAGTCTGCTCAATACAGTGTGAGCTGAACGAGAGTCGCCGCACAGACCAGCAGGAGTCAGATTTCATTCATCACTCATCAGAGTGAGGAGATGATTGACAAGATTTGCTGAAGATTCGGTTTCAAAGTGTAAAATGTAAAAGTACCTATTTAAGTGAGTTTGTCATTGTACTGTTTTGTTGTTGTGTTTTTCATTAAGAATAATAAGCTAATGAGCCCATAATTCAAGCAACCAGTCCCCAAATTGGCACCAATTCAAAACCGAAACTAAAATGAGCGCGGCCGCTCGGCATTCATTCACAGCCGCATTGTCATTCATTCATGGCTGCACAGTCATTCATGGTGCGTGTCCAGTCTGGCACTTTTTCGTTATTCATTGAGAACACTCGCTTCTCTCCGCACTGCTCCGTTATGAATGCCTGGCAGCCTTGCTCATTTTACATTCTGCTCGTGAGATTCCACCCCCTATGGGTGGGTTGAAAAAATGCGGAAATAGCGCCTACTTCTGGCTGTAGTCTATAGCCTCTGGTCAAAAAAGCCTCAGAGGATGCAAAATGCCAATATTTGTGCCATGGGAGGCTTTTTCCAGAAATAAAATACATAAATCTCTCGTCTCAGGGGATATGAGTGGGAAAGCACGATCATTTGAATATACTTCTAGAATTCTACTGATACTAAGCTTAATGCTAATTGCTGAAGTAACCCTTTAAGGACATATCGGCCTGTCCTATCTATTTCATGACAGAACTTTGTTTTTATGAACTAGATATATTAGTAAAGAATTCAAATGAGTTTTTCTTATTTTTTATTTTTTTTTAAAGAATAACATCAACCACTAGCCCCGTTGTACCTCTTTTTGAAAACATCAGTTCATTCCTCGCTCAAGTTGACATGTGAATTATGTTGTATATAGTGTATGGTAAAAGTGGGTGAAGTGCACTAACCTAGCACTCAGTCATGTTATGAGATTGAAAATGGCTTTAGTGTTCTTCCACTCACTGGGGGCTCTAGGTTTCTCAGCAGTCCTTGTGTGGGTTTAAAAGCACTTCTGAGCAAATAGACTGCAATGGATTTTTTTTCCTCCCCATTTTAAAATGTTCTGATGGACGGTATTGTTGACCCTAATGGTTCCTTTTTAGATTCTAACAGTACAACGTTATTACAATGTTTAACTGCACCACAACCAGAAGAGGATGTTCACCACTCGATTACAAAAAATCAGTTTCTGCATCAAAAACAGATTTCAGTCAGCATCAGTCATGTTTGGCTGACACTTTCTGATGCTTTATGTGTATTTATTTCACCCTTCAGTTGGTTTTGCTGTAAATGGAATCAACATCCATGGCTAGTTTGAAAATGCTGTGTTCAGATTGGTAGAACCTCTGAATACATAATTATGTTGATACAGCATTTTCAGTTAAGTTACAGCGGACCCAGTAGCCACAGGAGTCTGCGTTTTATTTACTCTGTAAGGTACAGATCTGACCCACACGGCACTCTTTGTACCGCCCAAGGGGGCTATCATAGTTCTTACTCTAGTTTCTAGGCTTTTTAAGACCACTTCCTCTGAAGTCAATTCATACTGCAGTGAAAGTCTGCATACATAAGTGTATGGTAAGTTAATTTTAATATTTTCTCTATGCAACTGGGACCCTATTGAGCACATAGTCCTAATAACCCTAATGTCTAAAGACTCATTTGTTCTGATGTGGGCAACATATTCATATGCATGTTTGACTTGACTTGCACTTGATAATTGTAGATAGTGAAAGAGATTATAATTTTTTCTTCTTAGGCAGGCTTTTTAATTAAAGGAATAAACAAAAGGAAAATGTAACTTACAGAGATTATTTGAGAAATAGAAAAGCTTCTTATTATTAAAATACTAGTAATCACAATAATCATTAATAAAAAAATAAAAAATAAAAAATAAACATTGCTAGTGCATATATAGATTTTCCATATATTAATGATTTAATGTTAACTGAACATACTTTTTTTATCATGGGTGCTGTCATTGCAAGCTGCTACAGAAAGCTGATGAAAATGCAATTAATACAAAGTAAATAAATGGATTTCCCACCAGTTCCAAAGCAAAAATTAAGAGCCGAGTTATATTAAAGTGTCCATCAGAAACATATTGACAGATGTAAATAAAAAAATTAAGATGTATAGCTTCTCTGAGTAATTTGTAAAACTGTGAAGAGAAAAATGGCATATTTTAACATATTTTGCTATTTAAAAAAAAAAAAAAAAAAAACAGTTAATGTGTCAACTTTTTGATTTAGTTCTCTTTTTTATATTAATATTACATTGACCAGCAGTTCTCAACCAAGGTATAGCAACCAGATATATGTTTTGGGTGGACAATGCTGTGTGCTAGCATAAGTGTGCTCATTATATGTGTGTATCCTTATGATGGTATTTTGACCAGCTAATAACTTGGGAAGAGTCTATAAAATGTATACATGAGTCAAAATAGCAGCAGGAATCCCTCAGGCACACAAACAAGTGATTTTCTGCGAGGAGACGCGGTTCTGACACCTGTTATGGGCAACTAGTGAGCATTCTGTCCTTTTTAGGGTCTCATCTTCCTGTTTTTGGTTTGTTTCCATGTCTTTGGTCTGTGTTGCATTCAAATATAATTTGAACCGCACCAGAGTCCAATTGGAAGCAGTGTATAAGCTTCTTGAATATTATTACCAACTATCACGTTTCTTCAGAACTAATTACCCTCCTCCACCCCTAGCTCCTCCTCTTGTCAGGATTTGGTATTCCAATTCCACTTGAATCAGACTAAATTCCAGAATTATTTTGTACATTTAATATCAACATTAATAATATCTGCAATACATGATGTTGGTTCTGTTCTGTTTACCCTTAGGGGAGTTATTGCTGCTCTCCCTGCTCTTATCCATGCTAGGCTGCAGGGAGTTTTTGCCCAGAACAGAACCATACCGCCGATCCAAAATATATGCTAATAGTCGATCAATCATCTTTGACGATAGTGGTCCTGACAGAAATATATTACTGTCTGTATTTTAAACACATTAGAGTCCCTATTTTCAAGAATAAAGGTGACCCAGCGAAAAGTTAAAATTACCGCCTTATCCTATTACACACAATGAAAATCTTTCAGTGGATCACCATAAACCGATGTGGTTTCACCAAGGGCTTCAGCACCAGTGTTGCTATCTTTGGAGTGTAAATGTTAATGGAAAAGCACAGGGAGAAAAAGGCTGGTGTATATGTAACCCCTCCCGTTTGAACTGTCCACTCCAAGCGGGACCCGAACCCGGGTCTGCCGGCATGACTGTCGGACACTATAACAAGGAGGCTAAAGGCTACAACCTCTAGGCTAGCGTCAGTCGCTAGAGCATTACTTGAGGTCAGAGGAGTGAGGTTTATTTGCAAAGTGACTACTAGTTGGCCTCTGTTACACTCACCCCGTTAAACGTCACTCCCATCCGGGTCACGGCACCAATGTAACCCCTCCTGTTCGAACCACCCGGTCCAAAGGGACTCGAACCCAGGTACGCCGGCATGAGAGTCTAAGTCGCTAGAGCATCTCTCGAGGTCAGAGGAGTAAGGTTTACTTGCACAGGGACTACTAGCTGGCCTCTGGTACATACACCAAGGCTCATCATTGTGGCCCCTTCTCTTCATCATGTACACCATCACCGAGACTTGCAAAAGGATGTCCCATGGGCTCTATGCATTGACATTTTGCTGGCTACCACCAAGCGAGTAGAACTAGAACACCAAAGCCTGGATGTGCTGGAAAGAAGTCAATGGAGTTCTATGCAAATAAACACATACCAATCTGTCTCAAGTCAAAAATGTATTTAATGGTACATTCAGTTGCGCTCTATAGAGCTTAATGCTGGCCAGTTACCAAGAGCACTGAGCACCCTCTCCACGCTATGGAGATGCACATGATTTGTTGAATTATTGGTGTGTCTCTCCTTAACCACTGATGTAATTATACAATATGGCAGCAAATGGGCATAGCAGCAATTACGGAGATACATAATCACAGAGGGAATGCAGCAAAGGCATATTCAGTGGTATGAACATGTTCTATGAAACGGCCATGAGGACGACCAAAGCAAAGATGGCAGAATACAATCGATGCAGATATGAGGATCGCTAAATTACACCCCAAATGGCATGCCAAGACCACAAGACTCCACACTTGTGGAAAACATGTTAGGATTAAGAAAAGATATATACACTATATAGAGCCAAGCTATAAAATATTTTATGAGGTAAAATAATTTTTAAAAGATACTTTTTAAAATCCTTATCCCTAATCCTTATCAATCAACCAATCAACTTTATTTATTTAGTGCTTTTACAATGACAGTTGCTTCAAAGCAGCTTCACAGTGTTGAACAGAAAAATATTGTAACAAAATTTGAAGTGGCTGTGTGGAAAAAGAATCATTAATAATTCACGCAAAAAACACGATGCACACGTTTAGCCAATTTCACATGCATGAAGCCAAATTTACATGCACAAAAAAACTAATATATTTCACAAATGCAAAACACAATTTGTAGGTTTACAACTGTGCACAAAAACTTTTGAATGTTTAAAATTTACAAGTGTGTCCTTGAATGTGAAAGTTCAAATCGTCATTCAGTGTGAATTGTCTTGGATTTGTGTGTGTGCATTTTGAGACTCTCCTGGCAGCGCTCTCCTCCCACCAGTAATCTTTAACCAATCAGATTTAGGCTTATCAATCGCCCAATCATAATCGCATAAGAGCAGGCCCACCTGGTGTTACGTCATCAGCTTTCTCCCTCAGTTCATCATGGGGCTTAGCAGAGGCATGCACAATTTGATCTGTTAATTTCTGTTTAGTGAAACTGAAGTTAGAGATCAGTTGTAGGTAGTGATAGTGTATTAAATATTAACAGATGTAAGCAACTGCTGTGGTAATCAGATGTCCCATATGAAGAGGAAATTATGCTTGTTTTGTTGTATATAAGCTGCAGATACAGAGCCCCTCAGACAGCTCTCTCAGCTCATCTGGGTGGCCAATAGCTCACACTTAGCACTGGCCTCATCAAGATTGTTTTTTAAATAGTGGAGAAATATTTGTATGAGCACTCATTGTTTGGTGATGAAGATATTTTGCCATTTGTGCAACAGTATATAGTGGTAAATTATTACACACTTATTGTTCCCCTGTATGTTTTAGGATTACACACCTTTGTCGTGACATCGGGAATCAGCGTATTGATTCATGATTTGGATCGCCAATGTCACGTGATTTCAGCAGTTTGACATACAATCCGAACGCTGATTCATAACCGTTTGAATCTTTATTTGAAGTTTGAAAACAAACCCCGAAAGGGAAGACAATGCTGAATAAAGTCGTACTTTTTGTTATTTTTGGACCAAAATGTATTTTCGATGCTTCAAGAGATTCTAATTAACCCAATGATGTCACATATGGACTACTTTTATGATGTTTTTATTCCCTCTCTGGACATGGACAGTATTCACCTTATTCTGCCCCGCCCACTTTTAAACCGTTGCCCGTCCGTATTTTGTCATCCGACTTCCGGTAAACTGACGCGGGACATAGTGGTAGTTATTTCAGTAGGTCGAGTACATGTGTTTTATTGCACTAAATACACTACAATCGGCTAAAAGGAATACGCAGGTTACTTTTCTGAAGAAGAGCGCTCCCACGTCCGTGTTTCTTACACTGTTCGTGTGAATCGCGGCACAGTATGGCGCACACACACAAAATACCGAAAGGAACGCGCACCTCTTAAAGAGCCGCACTATATTCCTACTCGTGGAATTTGGACCTCCCCCAGGTATGGTGTGGTACTGGTGCGCTCTAAGGTCCGCATGACAGCTTTCACGTTACCAATTTTTCATACGAACTGTGCACTGTTCTGAATTAAACTGCCTAGGATCAGTAGAGACTACTGGATGTTCGTGCATCGTTGGTTTGGCAAGGCAGCCTCAATATTATGGAAGGTAAGAATATCACACACATTATTATTATTATTATTATTATTATTATTATTATTATTATTATTATTATTATTATTATTATTATCATCATCACCTTTTCCCACCACAGAGCTACTGATGTGCTGCTGACTCCAGGGGTAATGCCCAACAATGTCCCTCTGTGTTACCTGTGGTTGTAGAAGGCAATGAGAGATCCAAGACATCCAAACAGTTTACTTAGAACAGATATATCGAACATGCTAGAGAAACTTTAAAATACATTTACACAAGATCAACACACACATTACAAACGTGAGAACTGACAAAGAGTGAGGGGAGTGAGTCCAAACATAAAGGAGTGCTAATGACGAGGACCAGGAGCTGGGAATCTGGGGAGAGCGGGAGAGAAGATGAGGAAGTGAGTTCAGGTGTAAAACAGGGAGGATCACTGGAAATGGAGTCCGGGAACAGGAGTGATGTGACACTCTGCCTCCCACTCCTTAATTGTGCACCCAGGATGAGCTGAGAGAGGGTCTCAAGCATCTGACCGGAGCCAAATGGTCCAAGGGGCTTCTACAGGTCCTTCTAAAAAAATTAGCATATTGTGATAAAGTTCATAATTTTCCATAATGTAATGATAAAAATTAAACTTTCATATATTTTAGATTCATTGCACACCAACTGAAATATTTCAGGTCTTTTATTGTTTTAATACTGATGATTTTGTCATACAGCTCATGAAAACCCAAAATTCCTATCTCAAAATATTACTTGACATATTTACATCTACTGTTACTGCTATATGATTACGACTAGTAACAACTTGCTCTCTCAGCCGGAACTAAGAAGTCCCTCTCAGTCGGAAGTAAGATGACAAAAGGAACGCAATGGCGTCACCCTTGTTGTCATGGAAAATAAGGTGAATAGTGTGCATACACTTGCATACGCTCTCGGACTAAATATAAACTATCTTAAACTGTGTCTGAGGATGAACGGAGGTCTTATGGGTGTGGAACGACATTAGGGTGAGGAGTTAATGACATAAATTTCATTTTTGGGTGAACTAACCCTTTAATATATACACACACAGGTCCTTCTCAAAAAATTAGTATATTGCAAAAAAGTTCATTATTTTCCATAATGTAATGATAAAAATTAAACTTTCATATATTCATTGCACACCAACTGAAATATTTCAGGTCTTTTATTGTTTAATCTAAAATAAATTAGCATATTTCATCCAACCAATAAAAGAAAAAAGTTTTTTTTAATACAAAAAAAGTCAACCTTCAAATAATTATGTTCAGTTATGCACTCAATACTTGGTCGGGAATCCTTTTGCAGAAATGGATGAGGGATCAGCATGAGGGAATCAGCCTGTGGCACTGCTGAGGTGTTATGGAGGCCCAGGATGCTTCGATAGCGGCCTTAAGCTCATCCAGAGTGTTGGGTCTTGCGTCTCAACTTTCTCTTCACAATATCCCACAGATTCTCTTTGGGGTTCAGGTCAGGAGAGTTGGCAGGCCAAATGAGCACAGTAATAGCATGGTCAGTAAACCATTTACCAGTGGTTTTGGCACTGTGAGCAGGTGCCAGGTCGTACTGAAAAACGAAATCTTCATCTCCATAAAGCTTTTCAGAAGATGGAAGCACGAAGTGCTCCAAAATCTCCTGATAGCTAGCTGCATTGACCCTGCCCTTGATAAAACACAGTGGACCAACACCAGCAGCTGACATGGCACCCCAGACCATCACTGACTGTGGGTACTTGACACTGGACTTCAGGCATTTTGGTATTTCCTTCTCCCCTCTCTTCCTCCAGACTCTGGCACCTTGATTTACGAATGACATGCAAAATTTGCTTTCATCCGAAAAAAGTACTTTGGACCACTGAGCTGAGCAACAGTCCAGTGCTGCTTCTCTGTAGCCCAAAAGTGGCTTGACCTGGGGAATGCGGCACCTGTAGCCCATTTCCTGCACTAGCCTGTGCACGGTGGCTCTCTGGACAGCAGTCAGGTCGGCAGTCTTACCCATGAATTGCGGTTTTGAATAATGAACCAGGCTGGGAGTTTTTAAAAGCCTCAGGAATCTTTTGCAGGTGTTTAGAGTTGATTAGTTGATTCAGATATATATAATGTGCTCCTTCATACTTGAGATTGTCAGTTCATCATTTACTCATCTTCAAGCTGTTCCATACTGTTAAACAATTGTTTAATTGTTTAAACAAAATAAGATATTTGGCAAAATATTGGTAATCAAGCACATCTTGTAAGCCATTGACTACAATAATTAGTAAAAATATAATTAATAAAATGTATACATCAAATGTAGCAAATGTCTTTGAATCTTTTAATTCTGACATAAAACAAGAACATTTAATAATGCATAGCAGAACTTTATTCCTTGAATGTGTACATTAATTCAGCAACAATGCATGACCTTCAACCTCTTATTGAAACAATGGATGGCTTGCAACATGATTGTTTTGAAAGGATAACGGTAGGAATGGTAAGGCCAAGGTACTGGTTGTCTCTGCAACTTCAAACATCATCTGTCTTGAAAATCTGAAACAATGAAACTTCATATATATGCAGCTTAAAACAAAGCATAGATGAAACGTAAATGGTTTTCCATGTATGCACTTCAATACATAAATGATCATCATCAGCTGAATGTGTGGTGGACATGACATGCAGGTACAAACACATAGCTGACACTGCTTTTTACGAGACCATGTGGAAAATATCCACAATCGTTATATTTTTCATAATCGTCTATTTATATACACCATCTCTCATCATTTAGACCATTGTTGTGCTTTCTTTAGAGTTTATGAATCTAAAATCCTAACATTGTATGGTATGCACATGAATAATTCGATATGAAGTAAACATAATAATCAATCAATACTTAAAATAAATGTTTATTTTCACACTTGGCCCAAACAGCAGTTAATAAGCTATCACTAACTGATCTCTAACTTCAGTTTCACTAAACAGAAATTAACAGATCAAATTGTGCATACCTCTGCTAAGCCCCATGATGAACTGAGGGCGAAAGCTGATGAAGTAACACCAGGTGGGCCCGACCGCCCTTACGCGATTATGATTGGCCGATTGATAAGCCTATATCTGATTGGCTAAAGAATACAGCTAATCCTGGTGGGAGGAGAGCGCTTCCAGGAGAGTCTTAAAATACACACACACAAATACAAGACAATTCACACGTGAATGACGATTTGCACATTCACATTCAATTACAAACTTGTAAATTTTAAACATTTGAAAGTTTTTGTGCACAGTTGTAAATCTACGAATTGTGTTTTGCATTTGTAAAATGTATTTTATGAATATATAATTTTATTTTGCGCACTTGAATAGTTTTTTGTGCATGTAAATTTGGTTTCACGCATGTGAAATTGGTTACACGTGTGTGCATCATGTCTTTTGCGTGAATTATTAATTATAAATTATACTTTTCTGCTTCCATACTAAGCAACCAAAGCCAAAGGTGACAGTGGCAAGGAACCAAAATTCCACCAGGGCATGATGGAGAAAAAAAAACCTTGGGAGAAACTAGACTCAGTCGGGGTGCCAGTTCTCCTCTGGCCTATTAACACACAGTGTATGATTATTATTCTGCCAACATTATAGGTGAGAAATCATATTAGATCGGAATATTTCACATTTTTTGGGTATCACGCAAGAGACGGGTTTATTGAGTAGCCTATGGTGCGTTGATTACACAAGAATATTGACGTTGAGTCATCGGGCTAGAGACGGGTTTATTGAGGAGGACATGCCGGTGAGGCAAATTCAGAGGAGACACTAATTGACACGGTCTCAGCAGACACTCCAGGATGCGCTGGTCACGTCTGGGTGCAGGTCCACTATCCGATCTGGACACGGCCTGGATCCGGCCGACTGCAGTAAACCTTGGGATAAACCGAGAGACTAAAACTAGCGTAGATGGCACTTTTTTATGATGTAACAAGTACATCAGGTGTTATGGGAAGTGTTCCTGGTTCCAGCTGACCTAGTCAGTGCAGCCTAACAATCAGTCAATTGATTTGAATAATGTAAGATACAAATGTTATATGTGAATGCCATAGTAAAGAGATGCGTTTTAGTCTAGATTGAAACTGCAAAGTGTGTCTGCTTCCTGAACAATGCTAGAAAGACTGTTCCAGAGTTTACGGGCTAAATAAGAAAAAGGATCGACCGACTGCAGTTGATTTAGATATTCTAGGTATTATCAACTGCCCAGAGTTAGTAATAAGTAAGATTTTAAAATGTATGCCATGTTTAATAGCGAGCCAGTGCAGTGTTGACAGAACTGGGCTAAAATGATCATACTTCCTGGTTCTAGTAAGAACTAGAGCTGCTGCGTTTTGGACCAGATGGAGTTTGTTTATTAGGCGAGCAGGGCAACCACCCAGTAGAGCATTACAATAATCTAGCCTTGAGCTCATGAACGCATGTACTAACTGTTCAACATTTTGCATTGAAAGCATATGCCGTAATTTAGATATATTTTAAGATGGTAGAATGCAGTTTTACAGATGCTAGAAACGTGGCTTTCAAATAAAAGATTGGTATCAAAAAGCACACCCAGGTTCCTCACTGACGACGAGGGCTTGACAGAGCACTCATCAAGTGTTAGACAGTATTCTAGGTTACTACTTTTTCTGTCCAATAATTAAAAATTCAGTTTTATGTCGACTGAATTAAGTCGCAGGAAATTACTTTTTATCAATTTTTTTAATATTAGCTATGCATTCCGCTAATCTTGTGAATTGGTAAGTTTTGTCAGGGGAGTGAAGAAATATAAAGCTGAGTATCGTCAACATAACAATGAAAACTAATGCCATGCTTCCTAATGATATCTTACAGTGGTAGTATATACAGGGTGAAAAGCATTGGTCCTAACACTGAGCCTTGCATTACTCTATACTGAACTTGTGATCGGTGTGACATCTTCACTTACTGCTACAAATTTATAACGATCAGATAAGGATGATTTAAAGCATGCCAATGCAATTCCACTTATGCCAACATCATTTTCGAATCCATTCAAAAGAATGTTGTGGTCGATAGCATTGAATGCAATGCTAAGATCGAGTAACACTAATAGAGAGATACAACCATGATCGGATGATAAGAGTAAATCATTGGTAACTCTGATGAGAGCAGTCTCAGTACTATGATACGGTCTAAATCCTGACTGGAAATCCTCACATCAGTCAGTCAAAACTGGCTTCTGTTCATACGTGTTATGGACAATGGGAGCTTTGGAGCCAAAAAGATTAAGAACCCCTGACACTGACTACACCCTTAAAAATAAAGGTGCCAGGAAGAACCAAAAATGGGGCTTCACAGTGATGCCATAGAAGAATTAGTTTTGGTTCCACAAAGAACCGTTTTTTGAAAGGTTCTTTAAAGAACCATTTTTTTTCTAACTATTTCTAGTCTAAAAAAAAAAACTTTTTGCACTACAAAGAACCTTTTGTGGAATGGAAAGGTTCTTTGGATATTAAAGGTTCTTCTTGGAACCATACGCCCTGCCAAAGAACCATTTAAAAACCTTTATTTTTAAGAGTCTACATCATATGGGCTATTAATATGTGAGAACCAGGCTTCGTCTTTGTTTCATGTGGTACCTTTAGAAGAGGAATTAATTAGTTAGGAATTAGCACTCTCTCACCAAAAACATGCTCTTTAAAGTTTTGAGTCAGCAGTTGTCTACCTAATAAATAATTCATCGTTTATGCAGGGAAATATGGCCTTTTTTGATTACAAAACACTCTCCTTTGCCTTGTCAGCCTATCATCAATGAGCAGAGAGCACAAAGGCCATTAATATTACAGACATGATATACAAATACCCTCAAATAGAAATCCATCAGGTTTTTTTATGTATGCAAACACACATGCACACAAGCTTAAATAAACATCATACACCCCGTCAAGGGTATCTGCCTTCACTAATCCATCTGATATAACAGATGCGTCAAAACTAGGGGGGAATCTATCAATTCAATACTTCATAATGTCTGATCAGCCTCTAGGCTCAAATTATCACAGATGGGCCGTTCTACCGACCTAGATTGCTCTTCACCGGTTTGTATAATATTCATTGCAATATAGACCTCCAAGATCCGGTTCATTGATTATAATTCTGCTCCCATGAGGACCGAAAAGGCATTGAGTTATTCAGTTAATGCAGGATTGACTCTGAAAACATTTGTTTTGATTACTCTCTAGAGTTCTGTACAGATGCCAAAGCAAGATCTGTAACGAATTTGTCTCCCCTCAGCAGGGTCCAATGAGAGGCAGGTCATGACCTCCGTCTCATCTCAATAACTAATGCATGCAAAGAAGCTTTTTGTTAGTGTTTGTCTTGATGCGCTGTAAATGCATTATTCACCCCATCTCAGGTGTAATTGATTGAACTGATTTTAATGTTACCAAGGTTACATGACCTATTAGGAATTCATGCTGCACCTCCGTAGGATTCAAACTGTTAAATTGATTTTCCACTATATGATCAGGAACACAGAAACATGCTTTAATAATTTATTGTAATGCATTATGTTAATGTCATAGGCAGAAGGTGTGATAAAGGTGTACCTGCGTGGAAAAAATACAAAAAGAATAGATGCAAGATGTTTAGATACAGTATTTGGATACTTAAGAGAGTTCAGTCATGCTCATGTCGTTCTAAACCTGCATGACTTTTTAATTTTTTTATTAGATAATTCGTAAAAATTTCAAACATTTTATATATATATATAAGTCAGTGGGTTCCAAAAACATCACCGGACTGCATATACTTATATATATATATATATATATATATATATTGTGGCAAGCAGCGGGGCGAGGGACTGCGAGAGCAGGCCGGTGACGAGTGTTAATGAGTACCAGCTGCGTGATACACCAGTCTCGTCTCGCGGCCAAGGGACGGGAGCATAAAAGGAGGAGCGAAGGCAGCGGAAGACGAGTGAGGACCAGCTCTGGATTTATGTTTTGTTTACGTTTTATGTGTGTGTGGGCAGTCGTCCATAAGGGGCTGCCCAAGTTTTATTATGTGTGTGTGAGGGCAGGTGTCCGTGAGGGGCTGCCCGCGGTTTTACTTTCGTTTTGTTTATTTATTTTTACATTAAAAAAGTTTGTTGAACGCTTTCCGGTTCCCGCCTCCTTCCTTCCAGCTAAGAACTTCGTTACACTGGTGCTGAAACCCGGGAGGAAGGAGGGACATGCTGTCGAAGAGCCCTCGCTGCTGAGGGGGATCGCGGTGCTGAGGAGGTCGGGCAGCGCGGATATATGAGAACCGCGAGGGCTGCCCGAGGCGATGGTGCTGGAGCGAGGGGGGTGGGACAGAGACCTCGCTGCCGTGCCCCTGGGTCGGAGCGGAGGAGTCGCCGCGCTTGCCGAGAGCCGGAGCCTGCTGCTGTCCGCCGGATAGGGGAGGAGCAGGGAGCGCGGGGCTTGCTGCCGGGTCCCTCAGGAGTCACCGCCGGCCGCCAGGGGGCGGAGGAGGATCGAGCTGTCCACCAAGCATCCAGTGCCATCGCACAGCACCGTGAGGAAGAGCCTCTCGGCGGGCGGAGGGCCGAACGGCAGTGTGTCTGGGAACCGGACCAGAGGTTTTTTTTTCTTTCTTTTTTCCCTCTCTCCCCTCTCTCGTTCTGTAGCTCCTCGTGCTCCCATCTCCATTTCTCTCGCCTCTGTCCTTACCCCCAGATGCCGCGGCATGTTTTTGGAACCCACTGACTTGACATATACAGACAAAAACGGTTCAAAATATATTCAAGATATCTTAATTTGGGTTCCAGATAAGAAAGTAAGTTTAGGTTTGGAATGACGAGTAAAAAAATGTTGTTGTGTGTGTGTGTGTGTGTGTGTGTGTGTGTTTGAATCTGGGGGGGTTGGCGGCTATCCATTTAAGCCACAGTTCATTGCATAGAACATTGTATGACATCAGATTTTTCATTTTAGAAGGCTCACCCTTCATGAGTCATTTTACATTTTTACAACCCAACAGTCTATGTAATGTTACATCACCAAAGGGTGGACCAAAAGACCTTAGGGTGACATTTGGGACAGGGCCAAACTTGAATGTTCATGCACAGCCCTAGTGATGTGATGAAAGTCTCCATGTACCACTATCAAATAGCTGCTGACGTGAATAATTCTTTCAGAAAGTGGTTGTCTTTGGTTATCATCTGAACGCAATGTTACTCATGAAGTATGTGTTGCTGCACTAGTGAACTAGATTAGCTGTGGTAGACTCACCTCTCTTTGATCCCTATCTTCAATGCACAGCTTCCTCAGGGTGTTTAAAGATGAACAGATTTGCAATAAAATATTTCTTTCTCCTGGCAGGGGTAAAATGTGATGAGTACATGTTAAGGGGTAAACAAACTAGCAGAGGAGGAAAACATTACAAGCAGTGAGTGAAGTTTTGTAGTGGATCTCTAAACAGCTTGACAAATTCTTCCCCATCCATTGCAGAACAATCCTTTTGGCCACCCAATTGTATGCTTTCTCAATAGTGCAACAGGGAGCTGAAAGCATTATGTTGTTAAAGGGGTGGTAAAACACATTCTTTCAAATGCTTGATTTTGTTTGTGGGTGCACTATCACTGTAACGGGCAACGTTAACGTGTAACACTGTGACGTAAAAAATATATATATTTATTTTAACTTTATTCTACACTGTTCTGCATCTCCTTGTAAAAAGGGCCTGATGGTTTCTGGGTTCTATGAAACCAGCCCCTAAAAAATACATTATGGGCTCAGATTGGTTATGTGGCCCAGTGTGCTGTGATTCGGTAACCACCTAGTGCATGTGTTTAGGTAAACCTCCACAAACCTTTCGGTAAATGTGCAGCACAGAGAGCTTGATTTGAGTAATAATTATGAGGGACCGAGTTAAAAATAAATTTGATCCCTAACTCCCCCATCCCTAGGAAGGCTGAACAAAGTAGGCCTGCAATCCGGATAAAAATGACAGCGTTTCATCAGCATTGCGGCAACAACTCTCCAGCCTACTATACCACAACAACTCTTCCCCACAGCAATAAAAAATGGCCTTGCCCCCCTTATTGTATATTCTCGGAGGAGGGATTTATGTAAATATTGGGGTTAGTGATGTCAAGCTACCCTGGAAGAATGTCTGTAGTCCCTACCGGCTGTTTGTTGTAGTCCTTAGAAATTGAATTCTTTAAAAGCAAATATCTCCCTGTGCTTTAAACGCTAGCTAAAGTTAGAAAAGTAAAATCGTGTTTTATCACCCCTTTAAATTGTCATTATTTACTCACAATCATGTTGTTCCAAACCTGTATGTTGCCATTTTTTGTTTAAAGTGAAACACAAAATATTTTTTGGGGAATAATTATTGTACAGTTCTTGCCATAAAACCAAGGTAGTGATGAGCGACCATAGTGACCAGTGGCTGTCAAGCTCCAAAAGGGGCACAATTGTTAGTGAATCATTTCTTGAATTTCAGTCTTTCCTTCATACAACACTTTTGTATAGCTTCAGAAGACTTAAGATGTTTCACATTCTATCATTTGGACCTCCTTTTGTAACATCCCCTGGCTGGTCACTATGAACCATAGGCGCCGATTTATGTTTTCCTCCGTGGGTGCTCATTGGCGCACACGGCCTTTAAAGAAAGACCTAAAAAAATTGGTCAAACAATTTTTGCATTTCAGAACCTTAGGAAATGGACAGCGGCCGACACGAACACACACACCTATTTAATTGATAATAAAGCCGTAAAGTAGCATCTCTTTCAAATCAGGACAGCGCCAATTCTCACAAATACAGACAAATATATCATGTAATCATGCACAAAACTTGACCATCTCTGAGGAAAGCTAGGTGAGATTTTGATACAGCTAGAGAGAAGACATTGATGACATGCCTTTATTTGTCAAAAAAAGAGAATATGTATCTCTACAGGAACTTATTGCCCTTTTTAGCACACAAACATTGAACTGAAGAATTAACTTGCATTTATCAAACTGCCAACATCAGTGTAGATTTGCCTTGTTATACTCGCGTCCTGTTATACTCGCGTCCTGTTATACGCGCGAGACCCCGTTTCGCTTGGCGGTGTGCCCATCAAATCTTTTAACTTTGCCTGCGGCTCCGCAACCGAAGAAGCACGAGATCCAGACGAATCTGGCCGAGCCTGACGTCTCATCACGGCGCGTCGAGTTTAAACATCTCCCCAAACGGACGAGGCGCGCGCTCCGTCAGCGAGAGAAACATCGAAAACAAACAAGCATGCAAATGGAAATTATCGCGGCCGGAAAAATGATCGAGCTCATTATTTTATTATCATTGAGTATCGCGACAGTTATTATACTTTTTGGGGTTTTTTGGCCGATGGCCCTCGGTTGGACGGCCGTTCTGGAATTTTCCAGAACGCACAGATTGCCAATCCGTCCCTGACTGGCAGTCTGGCACACGTGGGTGCTCGATATTTTCCGTGGGTGCTCGAGCCCCGGAGCACCCACAGTATCGGCGCCTATGCTATGAACTGTTTAATGGCAACTGCATAACACTTTATAAAATAAAAAACACACACCACATTTTTCTTTTAAATGCTGTAAAATCAGTGATAAAGATATAATGTAATAATATAATAATAATATAATGTACTAAATAATGTAATGATTTCAGCTCCCTTACACAGTCCAAGAAATGATGATATTCTTTTAGTTTACTTAGACACTTAACAAACATATAATTGGACATGGAGTAGATACTACTGAGAAATGTTCTTTCCTTGCTCTGATTCATTTTAATTAGAGTATGTCCTCTTTGTGATTATTTGCATAGTTTGTGTCCTTTTATAACACTAGATATAATAATCAGTGTGCATCAAAGTGGCACATCCAGAGCATGTCTAGACACTAGGTTAAGTCATCAGAATATTGTATGCGGTCATATAAAGCTTTGATGTTTTAACATACAATGTTTTTATATATATTTTTTTAAACATTTTGTCAGAATACACAGCTATATTTCAAAGGTCTTGTGGCAAGCAGGGTGGGGCTGAGAGCTTCGGGAACAGAGCGAGATCAGTGGTTTGAGTGCTAATGAGGGTTACCTGCACACTACACTCTTCTTGAGCCCCGCGGAGGAGCTCTGGAAGGATAAAAGGTAGAGTGACAGCAGTGGAAGATGAGAGAGAACCAGACCTGGAATTTATGCTGTTTTATTTTGTTTATATCCGGCAGTCGTCCGTGAGGGGCTGCTGCTTTACTTTCATTTTGTTGTTTGTTTTTTTTGTGGTTAAAGTTACTTTTACTGTTCGCCAGTTCCCACCTTCTCCTTCTCTGAACACAAACCTCATTACACTGATGCCGAAACCAGGGAGGAAGAAGGGACATGCTGTCAGAGACACAAGGAGCACAAAGGAGCAGTGACCGCCAGTGGTTGCCTGAGGTGGTGGTGCTGGATTGTTTTAACAACAGGTGGGATGGAGAGTTCGCTGCTGTGCTCCTGGGCCGAGGAGGGGTGGCTGCTGTCTGTGAGGGGACTGAGGATTTGCCACAGTTTGCTGGAAGCCAGATCTGCTGCTGGAAGCCATTATGGGGAGGAGCAGGCAAATTGAGGGTATGGGGAGCTCACTGCCCAGCGCACATAGTTGAAGGAGCCATTGTCATCTGCCAGGATGCAGAGGAGCACAAAGCCGTCCACCGAGGAGCATCCAGAACCATCGTATGGCACTGCAAGTGAGGGCCTCTCTCTCTCATCTCATTTTTCCTCATCTCATTTTCTCTCGCCTCTTTTGTCCTTACCCCCAGGTGCTACAGCTTTGTTGACAGTTTTATATTCCTCTTGGAGTAAGCTGATAACTGGCAGGGCATATGTGTTGATGGTCTTGAAATTGTTCTTTGCTTTTAACTAGTTCCTCCAGACCTGTCTTATTTGTCTCAGATATATTTGTTTGGATTCAGAATAGGAACAATAAACCTTACATATGTCTTCAGTCATATTTCAGTTTAATAAGTTGATTTTTTTTCTTCCATTCCCTTCTTGACAAATTATTGATTATATCCAGCCTCTCTTTTCAAAATGTTACATTTGAGTCAGATATTCAATCCTAATTCTTCCTTATGAATTCCTTATGTTTTATATATATATATTTAAATATTCTTAATGTATATTATAGCATATATATATATACTTTTTAATTAATTTAATTGAATTAATTGAATTAATTGTTAATAAATTCGTACTCTTTCAATTATTTAAATGTATTTATTCATACATTCAGATATAGATTTACAAATGTACAATACATAATTTAAAGAAATGTTCTCACACTAAATGCTTAAGTGAAAATGTCCACATTTCTGCTTAATGCATAGTTCGTTGTACTTGCTCATGAGTATTTAAGTACAATATAAATACATGTTCTGGAAAGCTCTGCTTGCCAACACTTGGATCTTGCAATGTAATGTGTTTATTTGTTGTAAGTCATGAGGGTATTGCATTAACTCTCTGTACTGGTGCCATGGAGGATCGTCTGTGAAACGCAGCACAACTGATGAAAGGCTCCTCCCTCAGATGTTAATAACATCTCAGGATGTGTGTCTCACTGACTGGTTAAACAACAAGGTTTCACCACATGCCCACGCATGTGAATATGAAGCTGGCCGCGATGTCTTCACCTTGGACCCTAGAGCCTTATTTAAGTGCATGAAGAGGACAGAGAGATCAATAGCTGCATCTCCTGCATCCTAGGAGATAACATTGGCTTGCTAATATTCTTGACCAGGAGAGGGATTAGAGAATATGATGCATGCACCGTCCAAACACTATGCTGATCTTTTTATGATGTATTTGGGCATATGCCAAAACATCTGCCTTGCAGCTGTTAAGAAAAGCTGGCAGCAGCCTCACAAGTTCCCCTGCAAAAAGCTCTCTTATCTACATCCACAGTGAGAAATCCTTAAAATTTTATGAAGTGATATCGGCTACCAGTTTTGCGCATGCATATTCCAGAACCACCATCTGGGATGTCTGCAAGGCAACTTCCAGTATGCCTTTATTCTGATTACGGGTTATAAGGATGGAGGACATGGTATTTTCAAACCCTTTATCTGTCTAAAATATCAGTGTCATCCTTTTGCAGTATTGCAGATATCCGTTATCAGAAGTGCCAGACTCAAATTTGATCTTGTAGTTTTAATAGATTTACTTTAGCTACCAAAGGCATGAATACCATGAGTAAAGGTTTCTAAAATGAAATATGTGCATAATCAATTTTGCGAACTGTTTCATCTTTATAAGATTTGTTTTGGTCTGAAACCTTCAGTTAGCTTAGCAGCATCAACACCACTTCTTTTTTTTTTACTTCTTCTAGTTAGCTTGAATCTGACACAGAAATAATAGTCACAAATATGAGATCACTTCTGATCAAGTACACTTTTAGCAGTTGTAGTTTTACTCATTCTTAAAATAACTGTACTTGTGTATGTTTATATTCACAGAATATTTCTTGAATTAAGTTTTTTTGACCAAGTTAAGCATAAACTATGTTTTATGATTATGATTATGCTTAAAGAACGACACAGGGTAAGTTATTATTGACAGAATTTTCATTTTTGAGTGAACTAACCCATTAAAATAAGAAAAAAATATTTTTAATTTAGAAAATTATTATTTATAGTGGTTTTCTGGAAACAAACATGATTTAGAATTTTAAAGAAGGAAGCATTTATTTTTAGCCTGACATGGTTATACTCAATTCTAGTCAGAATATGAGTCGGATGCTGCTCCATTGATTACTGGGGGTGTGTTTCAAACAAACCAGGAATGACCTCAATTGGATATACCTACAACCAATCAGAGCAACGGAGCAAATTACGTATGTTGAGCGATGCATAGTAGTGGGAAGTTCGGATCATTTTTACGGACTCTAATCTTTGAATCTCGTTCAGCAAAATGAACAAATCTTTAGTCATTTCGTCATTTAGTCATTATATTTAGCAGAATATAATTAAAATGTCACATGTAAAATTCCCTAACACATCTAGTACTTAGGCAAACGTTGCTCACATTTTGAATAAAAAATCAATTATAAGCAAATGCAGCCATGGCCAAACTTTAAGAAATGATTCATTAATTTCTTAGCTGGGTCTTCCGGCAATGCAGTCTGTTAATTCACCTCACCTCCGAATCCGAGTCGTTCTTTCTTTTGTCAATTCACATTAAATCCCGCCTGTTCCCTGGAAAGATTAGTACACCTCTCCTGTCTTTGGGTTTGAGTCATTAGTTCCCGTCATCAGTGTCTGATCTGGACCGTGACAGCCCTATAAGCAATGTGTGCAGTCCCAAAAACAGAATTGATTAGTTTATCTTTCGAGTCTTCGGGTTCCAGTCATTCGTTCTCACAGCCCCATAGGCTGAGTGCAGAAGATCCAGTACAGAACCGATGTGCCTGTAGCGCATGCACGGTCAACACAAAATGAACAAATAGCTTTCTGAGACAACTCGTGTTTCCCGAGTCATAATTAAGATTAGTTCAAAAAGAAAGACTCGTTCATGAACGCTGCAACACTAACGCATAACTAAATTGTCAACAGAACTCAACTGCACACATGATGGAAGAAGTAGAAGATTACTGTAAACAATCTTTGCCGATGTTGTAAAAAATAATCTAAGGACACACAGAGTAGTTACTAACACAATCATCATTTTTGAGAGAAATAGCAAAGGTGAATGCATATACGAACAAGTTCTCAATTTAGGATTATAACGAATTCAACCCAAGGGCTTTTTGATGACGTGGATGATTATGTTGCGTTATCTGTCAAGCATCGTATAAAGCCCGTCCTGACGATTTGATTGGTCCGAACAGTTTCTCTCCGGGCATAATTACTCCACAAAGGATCATGTCCAGACCAAATTACCCGACCTCAAATGACGTGGGCGGGGCTAAATTCAGATGGCATCCAGGCTAATTTACTTTTTTATTTGGTAACACTTTACAATTCCACATCTACAAACTTTTAATATTATATCCTTCCTTTAAAAACTTCTTGGTTAAACTTTTTAAACTCATGAAGCTATGTAACCGTGACCTAGATATATTTTGTGATCTATCTTGTATAATCTTCCTCGTTTTAACATTTCCAGAATGACAGAGAGGAGATGACATTTTTGAGACAGAGCAGTAATGTCAGAGTAAGATCAAGATTGGGAAAGCAGTGCTGACTTCAAGGAAGCAGGAATTGCTGTCTTCTGCTTGTGCAGCTCTCTGAACCAATGAGCAATGCAAATCAAAAAGACACTCATATCATTTAATTCAAAAAGTACCCTACACCAGTGGTTCTCAACTGATTTAACTTAAGGACACAGACTTAACTCCATAGGCCATGTGCCCAATTGGTTATTTAATGTAGACTCGTTAGGAGTTGTTTATATTTTTTAAGTGCTGTTCATAGTTTGAGGATTGCACAAAAAAATAAACCAACACCTCTTGTTTTAGCACAAATGTAAAGGTACCAAAAATAGCTTATTTTATTTTATTTTATTTTATCTCCTTAGCTTTTCTTTTCAACCCCCCTTTTTTAGCTTAATTGGTTCCAGGGCAAAAATTCAAGTAGTTTGAGCAACTTGGAGATGACCCGGTGTCTCTGGGACATTATCTAAGATCATGTCGCTTTTGAAGATCATGTGCTGGTTGTCTTTTTCTTGGAATTGAATTTTTCTTGGATCTTGGCTTGATGATGTCATGTATAAACATTGCAAATTGCATTAAATCTATAGCTTAGAAAAAAAGCATGTCTATAATTAAAAGCATTAGTTCCTGGATATATAAGATTTGTAATGTGAACATCTTCGATAGCTTTCCTTACATTTCATTCTTTAAATACAATACTGAAGAAATTCTCTTGACAGCTCACGTCGAGATCTCTGCTGCCAATCAGATAAAGCCAATACACTTTAAAAGACAGGGCTGTATGGAAACGTACCAAATTCCTTAAAGCCAACATAATGTATATGTCCTCATTCTTTCACATTGAATACACATGTATCCCACTGTGAGAGGGCGAGAGATGGCCAACTGTGGCCAGACGAGCACATGACAAATATTTTCTCAGTCACATGCTGTTCTCTGAACTCCACTGTAGATCAGGACTTGCTTGTTTGTGTAAATGTAAATTTTTGCTTTTTTTTTTTTTTTTACACATGTGGCCTTCCTCTAATTTCCCTCCCTGTGGTGCATGGCTTTGCTCACAGTGTTGACTTTGCAGAGAGAACAGCCGTCTTTGAGCCATAATGCCATGTCTGTCAGACTGATGAACGTACAGAGCTGCTTAAAGTCCGGCGTAGAAAGGAAATGAGACCCTCAGCGAGTCTCTGATCTATATTTCTTCTTTAGAGGCCTTTAATGCCCTTAAAGCTCTTTTATCACTCCGTAAGTTTGACCAAGTACAAATGACCGGCATTGATTAGTCCCTGATTCTCACTGGAAATTGTTAGATTGATGCTTTTAAGCTTGTAAGAATGGATCTCCTGAACTGAGGTCAATAGAATGGACTGAGAATTCTAATGATGCACATTTCCTATGGTTAAAGCCAGGCCATTTGGAGGGTCAGCAATCATTAATGCAAACAAAATTCTATGTTTAGAAATTCTAGATGATAAAATTAAGGTACACCATAAATAATCACTTTTTAGTATCTCTTGATTAATCATTATCATATTAATTTACGAATTTCTGCAGTAATTAATGCTGGTTGGCAATCCCTGAGTCAAAGGGGGTAGTGCCAATTTTCTGTCAGTTGCTGCTACAGTATGTCTGCTATGTGGCTCCAGAGAAGTAACATCAACCACTGGAAACTTAGTCTTGCATAGCCAGACCTTTAGGGTGTTTTCATACTTGGTACTTTTCAGGGGTCCGAGTGCAGTTCACATGATTTTTGGCCCATATGTGAACACTCCTAACGATCTCAGACACTTTTAAAGCGAGCCGAGACCATCTCGGGAGGTTGTCCGGATATGGTTCGATCTCATCTTATGCTACGGTTCTCTAAAAACACGTAGTCTGAACACAAACTACTCTAGGCTTACTTGATTTTTCTCTTCGCGAATTCCAGTGTAGTTTGGTCACCAAATGCCTCTGTACAAATCAGCCTTTCATCATGGCTGCTTCTTCTGGCAAATCTCTACAAATTATTAATTCACAACATGCACTTGTTAATTGCAATTTCAACCACTTCCGAACTGTGAGAGAGACGCAGCTGCGCGCCTTGCCAGTTTAAAATTGTGTTACGAGTGCCTAAGCGCATGCACAGAAGGTAGCTGTCACTTCACGTGTACAAAACGGAATCTTTAGCATCTTATTGCATTTATTTTAAAGTGTCAAAAACACAAGTTTCATATGAACAGATAGTTTTGTCTTAAGTGAATGTTAGCATCTGCATTACTCGCCTAATATAAGAATCAGTGGAGTAGCCTACACAGTGAAGTATATGTAGTTTAATTTTTTTCATATGATTATTCCATTCTGCTTTAGACATAGCCTACCTATATTTTATCTGGAAAATTTAAAGCAGTTAATTTATTTGGCATCTTTCTTTTATAATTGTATTGTATTGTCTATTTTTATGTTGATGTTATCATTTTACCTGGAAAATTTAAAGCAGTTAATTTATTTGGCATCTTTCTTTTATAATTGTATTGTATTGTCTATTTAATAAAATAAACATGAATCAAGGAAAACTATTCAAAAGAAATGTTTTTACACAAGGTGGGCGTGTGAAATAGCTAGTGCAATAATATGTAGAATAGCACATTAAAAAGATAAACAGCTTAATTTAACAGCATTTGTAGCAGTCATAAAAAAATACCTGGAAAATTGAAAGCAGTTTATTTAATTTGCATCTTTCTTTAATTATTTTATTGTATTGTTTAATTTTTGTATGCTGATATGTGATGTTAACATTGCCTTCTGCAATAAAATAAACATGAATCAAGGAAAAAAAAATCAAAATAAATGTTAGTTAAAGGTGGATGTGTGATATAACTAGTGCAAGAATATGTAGTTTTGCAAAAAAGAATTGTATTTTTGTGTAAAAAGATAAACTACTTAATTCAACAGCATTTGTAGCGATGTTATAAAAGATATAGCCTAATCTTTACAAACAAATATCATGGTTACTGAGAAAAAAACAATGTAAGTGAATAGGATCAAATGTTGAAGGCCATAGGGTCAGCCATCAAACACTGAACTGGACTAGATCCAAAAAACAACAGTCTGAACACAAAGGGGTCTGAGACCACATTCCTAAAGTGGACCAAAAAGGAGTCCTCTTTAAGGTACAGGGACAGTGTAAACGTAAAGAGATCGGGATTTTTCACTTGTTTCACTTCTTAGTCCACTTAAAGGAGTCTGAGTTTTTTTTTTTTTTTAAAGAGGACCCTAGTGTGAAAACACACATAGACTAACAGCAGACGGTCGGGACTCCATCACAGCTTTCATTGGCCAAGCAATGCCCTAGAGGACTGACCAAAATGTAAATCAACCAATCGCAGTTTGTTTTGTTCCACGTCATGTATAGGGGTGTGAAAATGTAAAGTCGATGTCTCTACGATAACAGAACAGGTGTTTCCCCATTTTCTGTGGCATATGCATCAGACGTTCAGTTGACGGTCCATGTGCATGACATCAGAGGCTGAGACTACTGGAAACATCTTGGGGTTCTCAACGTAAGCTTGCTTCCCTGAGAGTAAGGAACTTGTCATAGCTGACACTTTTGGGAAACAAATTTTCTCCAAAAATGCTGATTGAATCACGCAATTGCAACTGCAATAGCCAATGGCACTTACATGCTCGAGCATCCAACTCCTATAAAGCCATTGCCTCGGATATTTCTACAAGCAAGAGCATACATGCAAAGACTCGGATGAGTTTTTATGCTTCTAGAATCTAGAGAAAGTATTCTGCAAAGACCATCCAGTTGCTAGACAAATGTAATAGACATAAGACCAAGCCCAAAGCACAGCCAAATCCCTACTGGAGTGGACACAGACACCTATATGGCAGTCTGCTCTCTGGGAAACACATTAGACAGATGTCGTCTGCTTTGACACTGGAAAGCCCATCCTAGTTCCCCTGAAGCATACGAACAATTATTCTAACAGGCGAAAATTTCTGAATCACGTAAGCAAACAGCGCACGAACAGTACACAGCGAATGCTTGCCTTGGTTTTTTTTTTTTTTTTTTTTTTTTTTTTACTGAAAATAGTGCTCAGCACAAGTTGGCCATCTAGTGCAGATGAGAGTATATTAGCCCTCTTGTGTAATTTCAAAATTATTATTGCCAGGACATTCGGCCGGGCAATTTGGAATATGATGGCTACTAGCCTTTTCTATACACTCAAAAGGCATTCAGTCACTGTCTGAGTACTCATAAAAGACAAGGGGCAAATTTCACCAGTTTTACACTATGTTACTGAGAGAAGCTAATGTCCACGAGAGAAGTCATATTTCAGGTCCACTGACATATTCCGGTCCCTTGGCCACACATGTGAGGGTCTGTTTCAATGTGATCATTGAACGAATGCTTTTATTGCGCATAATTCAGTCAGCCCTATGTCCAAGATAGGATGGCAACCGCCATCTTGTTTGCACAGTAGCCTAATACACTTCCTTACTTTCTGCCTAAAACAAGGTAACTCACCGCTCTAAGGCAGAAGGAGGAGGAGGAGGAACTCTGATTCTGAAGCACTTTGTGTATACTGTACATATATATCTAAATATGAATTTATACATACATATATAATATATTGCCAAAAGTATTGGCATACCCCACCGTGATAGGTTGCCACCTGTGCAATAAGACCATTCATGAAATCTCCTTACTACTAAAGTAGTTAATGCCGGTATTATAAAGAAGTGGAAAGATATTAAACAAATTACTAATAATCAATTGGCATTCTAACTTAAATTTGAGGTTGTTTCAATATGGAGTAATATGAAAGTAAATAGGAATTAAACGACTTTGCCACACTGGAAAGACTGGAAACTGTCTTTGGGCCGATTGGGCAGGCCTTAATGGTTTTGTGATGCATTAAGACTTTTCTCTCAAATCTATTGGTGCATTACTAACATAATATAATATAATAGTTTCCTTTTTTGAAAATATAATATTAAAAACAATGTTAATACGGTAGAAGCTTGATTTCACTTGTTGGTAGACAATCTCTTTATTGTGTATGACTGTTATTATTATTATTATTTGTAGTTCATAATTTTTTTTAATTTGTTTTATGTTTGCATCCACTAATCTTTATTGACTAGTGCTGCATGGGAAGTTTACAAAAATGCACTGTAAATGCAAAGTGTGAACCTCTGTTTTAGGTGATTTATTCAGTGTAACATTGGCTGATCGCATTATAGCCTACATGAATGTGAGGGCCCTCGTTCCCTACTCTCAGCTCTTATTTCTCTCCTAAAGATGTGATGTGTATGAATCCATTAGACAGCAACGCTTCATTTTAAACGCTTTTAACTTAACTCTGCAGGGAGGTGAGCTGGAGACGCAGTCGACCCAGAATCACTCTATATTTTAGATACGCTAAGATGGTATCAGAATATTCACTGCAGAGAGGAGTATCTTGAGGTGAAGATAAGCTTGGCTTTTGTTTGGTCAATATTGTAAAGGAAAGCAACAAACTAGATAGCATGATAGGTAATAGAAGGGTTGCCAATCACATCAGTGACCATTTCCTAACTTTTCTCTATTTAAATGTTTTTTTTTTGTTGTTGTTGTTTTTTTTTTTTTACATCACAGCATTACATATTCCTGGTATGTGTAGGGTGCAATTCAATCTGTTGCTCTTTCCAGACTAGGTGTGGGTGCAAAATGTCTGAAACAGTTCACAGCAGATCATAGTTTATCATGTTTCACCCGCCTCTGTTCTGTGGCAATGACGGGGCAAGGGTGTGGGCTGTGGCTGCTCTGATGGATGGATCTATCTCTGTCGTGTCTCTGGCGGAAGTGTGCGCCCAACCGCATGACGTTAGAACAAGTATGATCAGCAAGACGTGTCTGCAGGGCGTAGTCTCCTTGCCCTGCAGGCTGGGTGGTTTTTGCTCAGCTGCAGTGCTCAGATTTGCTCTCAGTCTTGAGGAGGTCAAATAATTGGTCTGGAGCTATTGGAAGTAGCAGGCAGTGCCAATAACAGAGCCAGCAGGTTTTAAAGTACCTTGCCATGTAGTGTGACTGATGTGAACAGTGCTGGTTCTGTTGTAGGGGAGAGTGGTGTAATATATGCCTTTTTTAATGTTTTTATTTGTTTTATGTAATAAAACAGAATTTGCATTTACAGTGCATTTTTGTAAACCACCACCATGCACCAGCCTGCACAGTGGTATAAGGCATGATGGATCCATGTTCTCATTCTGTTTACGTCAAATTCTGACTCTACCATCTGAATGTCTCAACATAAATAGAGACTCAACAGACCAGGCAACATTTTTCCAGTCTTCAACTGTCCAATTTTGGTGAGCTTGTGCAAATTGTAACCTCTTTTTCCTATTTGTAGTGGAGATGAGTGCTACCCGGTGGGGTCTTCTGTTGTTGTAGTCCATCTGCCTAAAGGTTGTGCATGTTGTGGCTTCACAAATGCTTTGCTGCATACCTCGGTTGTAATGAGTGGTTATTTCAGTCAAAGTTGCTCTTTTATCATCTTGAATCAGTCTGACCTCTAGAATCAACAAAGCATTTTCGCCCACAGGACTGCCGCACACTGGATGTTTTTCCCTTTTCACACCATTCTTTGTAAACCCTAGAAATGGTTGTGTGTGAAAAAATGTGTGTGTGTGTGTTTGTTCGTGCGTGCGTGTGTGTGTGTGTGTATAGTTATATATATATATATATATATATATATATATATATATATATATATATATATATATATATATATATATATATATATATATATATATTAGTTTTTTATTTTTTATTATTGCCACCTATACATTTTTATTAAAACTTTTTATGACAAAAAAAATGTTGCCAGTGTTAGTTTCAGAAAGCTTGCACTTTATCCTATATGGTCATTGGAACGTCATGAGGATTATTTTTTAATTGCAAATTTAAAATGATGCATGCATTTAGTATTTGCATGGTCTAACCATGTCTGCATCTATTTGGCCTTGCAGTGGTCAGCAATGAGTTCTGCTTCACCTCAAGCTTTTGCACACAAGCTGAAGAACAGCGGGATCCATTCATAATGGAACTCTGACATGAAATTAACTGAAAATAATGCGCATGACATTTTTGCACAGCTGGAGGATTTGAATAATTGAGGCGGTAATAAGACTCTATCAGAGGGCAGGCAGGTGAGGTTCACTTTTTAAGCACTGCCACGGCCTTCAGCAGATGGAGGTTTATTCACTTGAGACGAGTTGGTGCTTTTCAAGAGCAACAGAAAAGCATGATGGGAAAAACTTCAAGGCACGCACACAGTAAACTCAATCTGAGAGGTCACAACTTTTCATTGAATGGATTCATGGATAACTTTTTCTTTCTCAAAAGGTACTATGGTCCTATATAGATATTTTTGATTCATGACACATTAATTGAATGAATAACAATCAGTATATGGAAATCTGTAATGTTATTCAGTCCTCTAACAAAAGCAATGCAAGCGCGGTTCAATATTGCATTACTGTTCAAAAGTCAGCAGCATTTTTATTTTATTTTTCTCTTATGCTTACCAAGGCTGCAATTATTTGCAATAAAAATATGTAATTATTCCTGTGATGCAAAGATGAATTTTCAGCATCATTACTCTAGTCTTATATGCTGTATCTAATATGCTGATTGATGTTCAAGAATGATGTTGAAAACAGTTGTGCTTAATATTTTCATGGAAACTGTGCTATATTTTTATTTTAAGGGCTCTCTGATGAATATAAAGTTTAAAAGAATAGCATTTATTTTAAAAATAAATATTTGCTTAATTTAATGCAACATTGCTAAAACTTTCTTTTTAGTTTGTCTATAAATATAAATTCAATTTCACATCATCATAATCCTAAAACTTTCAATTTATTTCCAGGATTAAATTAGTCTTTAATTTTCAAAATGTTTAATGCGGACTTATTGAACCCTACTGTATACACACACACACACACGCATGCAAGCGCGCGCACACGCACACACACACGCACACACACACACACACACACACA
Source organism: Pseudorasbora parva (assembly GCF_024679245.1). Classification (NCBI taxonomy): domain Eukaryota; kingdom Metazoa; phylum Chordata; class Actinopteri; order Cypriniformes; family Gobionidae; genus Pseudorasbora; species Pseudorasbora parva. Next base: position 26,557,037 of record NC_090181.1, on the reverse strand, counting down.
CACACAATTAATTTATATTTCCTGGAAATGAGCCAGTTTTATACAGACTGTTGTTCCAGGTTTCATGTGGAAACAATCTATTACTGAACGTTGTAACATCTTGTCTCTATGGGGGCAGAAAATGGCAAAGACATACGTTCAGACTAGTGATATTTTGCACCAGCAGATGGTTGATGGTGTTTGCTGTGTTTGCTTTCTGTGCACCAAACAGCAGGTCACATCTGGCCTAGGCTGTATTCCCAAACTCCAGCAGATGCAGATTCACATATACCTGTCAATCACAACAAGGCTGAACAAGATAAAAGCAACATTTAGCCACATGGTGGTTTAAAAGCACCTCTGAGCAAAAGAAAGACATCGCAAAGTGATGTAAAACATGTTGCGGTAGATAAAAAAAATACGACAACACAGTAACTTGCAATGAAAACAAACTGTGGCAAAATGGAAGCTGTGATCTTGGTGTCATGGCAAAAGTTTTGAGAAATAGTGGGTTTTTTCGGTCTTGCATTTGCGCAGTGGGATTGTCATTTTCCTATGAGTGAAAAACAGGAATGTATGCTGAAGAAATTGACATACTGTATAGCATAAACTGTAGAGGATAAATCAATTATATAAATAGTTAAAATACACTTTCTTTGAATATGCTGTTGTATTTTTAGTGTAAATGTTATATCTTTTTACTCTGTTTTTGTAGTGACCATTAGTCTGGCTTGTGTTTTAAATGCTAAGGTGCTCTGCATGCACATCTGGATGGAACAAGTTGTGATTTGCTCACTTTACCCTGAATGCGAGCAGCTTGTCATGGTGTGATGAAATGGACCGATATTCATTAAATAATATGGGACTGATCTATTTTAATCATGTTTCATCACCTGCTTCCAGTATAGATCATCTGAGAAATGTAGTAGAGTATGAATTATGATCTGCTTATATATAATAGACCATGTCATGAGGCCTGCGGGCATGTCGGGACCACCTATATTGCCCATACGTCAGCCGCCACACAATAAACTTAGGTACAATCTCTGTTTGATCTAACAACATACAGCTATCAAATAACCTTTTACCTTTCATCTGAAGAGTATATCGGAGCTTAGAAACATAAAAATGTATCCAGGTCATTTTTATTTTTAAACTGTCACTGAGTTGAGTGTAGATGCTAAGGGGCTAATTCTGAAGTTGAAAAATTCTCTCACTTGTGTCATCCATGGTATTACAGCTGCTGCTAATCCTACTGAGAGGCGATATAGAGTATGCTGTCTAGCATCTTGTCAGAATGAGAAGTGAGCCACCAGGAGCATTACAGCGGTGTGTATGTGTGTGTGTGCGCGTGCATGTGTGTGTGTGTGGAAAGACATTTAGAGTGCCTCTCTCTGTCATGCAAGTGATGAAGTGTGGAACTCACATTCGCGCGCACTGTAGTCGCACTGAAGTATGTTGTTCAGTGGCTGTCACTGAGGTAAAGGGGCTTGGACAATATTCATGTTTGGACTTTGTAACCAAATAGCATTTTACTTGAGGCGAAACGGCGGTGACAAATTACAGTTTGGATAACCATTAGCTCCAAGGTTGTTGTAATCTCATTCCTCTTGTAATTATCTCATGGCAAAGCTTTTAGCTCCAGACTCATTGATTGTGACATTCTGCTCTATCTGCTAAAAAGACAAAGAATGATTATTCTTTCATGACTGACAGTGAAATCAGCTCAAGTTGAGTCTTATCAGATGAGCGATGCTTCAAATAACTAATAAAAGGCTTCTTCGGTATGCCAGAGTAAAAGAGTTTTATGTATATGAAATACATAAAACAGATGAATGTATGTTATAAAACACATAAAACATGCATGTGTGTTTTATTTTCAGAAAATAAAGGAAAAAAAAGTTTTTATAAGTTCAACATATGATTATAACATAATTATATTCATTTTCAAGGTGATTTTACTGTGAAGTTGGTTATATCTCTGTATTTGGATGAATAGCTTTCTCTTGCCTAAGGCCTTGTTTGTTGTATTCATTTGTAATTATGCTCCAACTGTGAGGTAAAATTAATTCACATATGTTTGTTTGGGTTTTCTTGGACATTCTAATTCACTATAGGAAAACATAATACAATCTTGCATGTTGCATGATTCTGTTCAAAAACAAAACATTGTATATAGTATGTGTTTATATGTATTTTCTTTTATGTGAAGTTGTGTATACCTCAGTTATTTTCTTGTATTCTTTTATTTATTATGTTCACTTCTGTTTAAAAGTTTGGGGTTGGTAAGACTTTTGAGTAGTTTGAAAAATTGTTTACAAGAGCAACTTTTATTGTGCCCATTTTTATTCAAATTTCATTTTTTGTTTAGTTTTTTTGTGACACCTCATGGACTCATTGGAAGTGTGTGGAAACCATATCCATAGTCATTTACTCTGAGCGAGTATGTGTGAGTAGGCGTGGATTACTGTTGCTAGCAAATGAAATGAAAATGACAATGCAAATTGTACACTAATTAAGATGAATCTAAACAAATCTATTGAATTTAGCTCTCATTATGTTGATACAGAGATGTTCAAGGCTAGAAGTTCATATGTTATTAAAATTGACATGAAGCTGAATAAAAAATAAGCCACTTACTACACTTAATAGATAGAATATTCTTCAAGCATTCCTCCTCCACCACAGCTCTCCCTCTTTAAGCGCTCATTTTTTTGGAAACTTCATCTTGGGTTCAGTGACCTCGATTATGGACAACTAAAGATACATTTAGACCACTTTATTGACAGAATTAATTTGTGTGTGCCACAACATGAATTCAAGACAAACAGTGATACCAAATGATTTTACTCCATTAATGGAACACAAATGAATATCTGCAATTGTTGGCATTCTTGAGAATTCAGTGATTAGTTTTCAGTTGAGTGAAGTGAGACCGTGGCGGCGTAAATCCAGCACCCCAGGGCTAATTGCGCGCCAGAAGTTAAACTGGGACGAAGGGGTTTGCTTATGTTTGCAGGCCTTACGTAAAGGCCAATCTTCTCCACGAGCAACTCTTGTTCTTTTTAATGACTTCCAAGTTTTCCACTGATTGTGGGTTTTGTTTACACCTCATTTTGTTTAGCCGTCAAATCTCTAAATTCCACCTTGTTTGGAGGAGTGACGGAGAACAGAGAGATTATAGCGAAGGGTTTTTGTAGGTTGGGCCGCAGCGTTCTGGCGTAGAGTAGGTGCAGAGCTGCTTGTGCCACTCCAATCATACAGAAGCACCTGGTGGTTATTTGGCTGTAACTTTGTCTGTCTGCCCCTTCTTTGTTGCCGTTTGTGTGACAAGAATGTAAAAGCCAACAAAGTTGTCAATGAGTGCGACAAAGTGGTATTGAGGGCTGACGTTAACAGAACTTGGAAAGTGAACAATGACAAGTCCACACTAATACTTTTGACAGATCACAGCAATGAAGAATGATATTCAGTTTTAACTTTTACACCCGCTTTGTTAATGATAATTTGATGTGACTATTTCGGAGTCTGAGTTTGGAAAGCACCTTAAATACTGACACATATCACAACTGGCAGTCAGAATGTTTCCAGCCAAATAGAGCGTGATGATCATAGATCTACATCAAGAGCATGCTTTTGTATTCTCATGAATATCCGTTTGTATGTCTGAATGATTCAGCAAGTCCTGTTAAGTGAAAACTAGCAGATTTGAATAATGTCATTCTGATAACATGGCAATGCATTTCTGAGAAGGGTGTCTTCCACATTTAATAGCTTATATGGGGTGGGTGGGTATTGACAGTCTTCTAAATATCTGCTCTCACACAGCTGTGCGCCACCATTCAGTGTTATGTTTTGAATGGCTTCCAAACAGATTTGATGCCATGTTGCAAGCAAAGGATATACAAACAAATTTAAACCTCAAGATGTATCTAGGATGTATAGGATAGTGCACTTTCCAATATATTTTCTGCAGTGGCGATTAAAGGGATAGTTCACCAAAAAATTAAAATTCTGTCATCATTTACTCACTTTTCAAGTTGTTCCAAACCTGTGTGAGTTTCTTTGTTCTGCTGAACACACAATAATATATTTGGAAGAATGTTTGTAACCGAGCAGATAGAGCAAACATTGACTGCCATAGTATTTTCCCCCCTACTATGGTAGTTAATTTTTGCTCTCTCTGCTTGGTTAGACTCTAAGAATCCTGGGTTAAAAACAACCCAAGTTGGGTTGAAAATGGACAAAACCCAGACATTGGGTTGTTTGAATGGGTCCATTCACTGTGGGTTCAATCAATCATACCAATTTCTGGGTTTGTCCATTTTCAACCCAACTTGCGTTGTTTTAATCCCAGCATTTTTTAGAGGGTACAAACATTCTTCCAAATATCTTCTTTTGTGTTCAGCAGAACAAGGAAATTCATAAAGGTTTTTAACAACTTGAGGGTGAGTAAATTATGACCAAATTTTTATTTTTGGGTAACCCTTTAACAGACAACCTTAAGGTGGATGGTAGGGATTTACCTTTACTCTAAAAAAGCTGGGTTAAAAACAACCCAAGTTGGGTTAAAAATGGAAAAAAATGGATTTTTATATTTTCAGTCCAATTTGGGTTGTTTTACGTACTACAAGTATGTACTCTTTTTGTGAAGAAACAGTACATAAGTTTGAGTCTGTAGCGGAATAGTTGGCAAGCTTTGGAACACACTTTGTCATCTTTAACAGACAACTCTTGTGACCGACTCTGTTGTCACCATTTAAACTGCCCTGTCAATCATCTAGTCACAGTCTAACCCCTCACCGTTCAATTAAATTTAATTTCCGTATCAGAGAGAATTGTCATAGTTGATCTGCCAGTCATTGACATTTCAGACTCCCCTCGTGTTTGCAATTTGAATATATGTTTAAAAGGTAATTGCCAAACGGACAAAAGTTCACAATGTTGTTGCAGATAAAATATAATGTGGATAACTCTGAATAAATATATTTTTTGTCAGTTTAGATACTGATAATTATTCACTCAAACCCCTTTATTTAAACCAGTGGTTTTCAAACCTGTCCTGGAGGCATCCCAGCCCAGCACATTTTGTATGTCTCCCTTATCAGACACACCCAATTTAGCTCTTACAGTGTCTACTAACGAGCTGATGAGTTGAATCAAGTGTGAAAAATGAGCGAGACACAATGGGTTGTGCAGGGCTGGGGTTTCTCTAGGACAGGTTTTAAGACTACTGATCTAAACCTTTCTCCTTAGCCATCGGATTGCCCATCTGCCAATTTTGTATTTTTTTATTTTTTTTACTTTTTAATTCACATCTGTAGTTCTAATCGAATCCTCCCTTCTCTTACTCGCAATGGGTTGTGTCAGAGTGTGCACTGATTTGCTCTTCGAATTCGAAACTGGAAATATTGAGCCCGATCTCACGGAAATGCATATTTATATGTGCGTGCGTATCACGGAAATGCGTATTTATACGTGCGTGCGTATCACGGAAATGCGTATTTAACGTGCATATCATATGTACACAAAAAACTGCGTACCATATGCACGCCAAAACTCATTTTGGCGTATACATTCCACGAGATTGCACACTTGTACTATTTGTAAAGACTGCACAAAATAGTTTTGCACAAAATAGATATTAACAAATATGGAATGGAATGTAGAATGTATATGGCAAAAGGAGTTTTGGCGTGCACATGGTATGCAGTTTTTTGCGTGCATATGATATGCACGTTATGGTGTATTATACGCACAAACCACCCACCCCACCACCCCCATCCAACCCAAGCGCGTGTCAAAAAACGCGCATATGCGTTTAGGTGGCAAAACTCATTTTGGCATATACATTCCACGAGATTGCACACTCGTACAATTGATACGCATTTACATGTAATCGTGTTGAAATAGCAGACCATCCAGGTATCTTTGGAGTACTCATTTTAACATACCATGATTTGGGACATACAAATTCTATTTTCGACTACTATTTAGGACAGATAGTATGCAAATTGTGATGCACTGTAAGTGTTGGTGCATAGCACCATAAGTGTGTTGCTAAGGGGTTGCTACACTGTACAGGCTTGGACACAATGACCAGAACTGAGTTAAAACTCAAACAGGTAAGTTTATTAGCTGATATGGCAGGAACACAACGCATTGCGATATATTGGAGATCATTAGCGGATGATATTGATTGATATTTTCAACGTTGAGTCTTTTGCTTACAGAATTGATGGCGCACACACAAACACAAGGGAACAACACTGAGACAAGAGAGGACTGGAAGTGGAAGATAGCTTAGATGACTGAAGATCAACTTGGTAAAGGAACAATAATCAGGAACATAAAGCAGGTAAGTTGCAGGGTCTGTAGCATCAGACGAGGCTAGACAATGACTGAGGGAGTGTGTGCACCCAGTATATCTGGTGATGAGGATGAGTTCCAGGTGTGAGTGGTTAAGTGCCTGGGGGGGTGATGGGTAATGTAGTCCGTAATCAGTACTCTGGTGAGTGTGACAGTCAGATGAGTGAGGGAGAGCCTGGCGTTACTGTGACAACATCCAATCTGGTGGATCTGCATACACTCTAGCCACAGAAGTTTTTCAGCATATCCAAAAGCTCAAATTGGATCCAAAAAGATATGAATATGAACGGAAATCGATGACCAGTTTGTCATTTGTTCAAGAAAGTGAAAAGGCAGCTTTAGTGTAGACAGCCCCGCTAATTATACACTGTAAAAAAATAAAAAAATAAAAAATCATGTCTCCAATTGAAAATTTTCTAGTGACTGATCACATCTACATTTTTCAGTTGGCCGAATTGAATTTCTGTGAATTGATGCTAAATTTTGAAGTTCAATTTGGCCAACTGAAAAATTTAGATGTGATCAGTCACTGGAAAATATTCAATTGGAGACATTATTATTATTTTATTTTTTTATTTTATTTTTTTTTACAGTGTAGATTTATAGTTTTATCAGAAGGCTTGAAGAACTTTGCTTCAAAAATCCATTTGCTCACGATCCATTTGCTCACGATTCATGACTGCAGATTTTTATTTAATTGATTATCAGTCATAAACTTGAATTTAATTGTGTTTATTGTGACGACTTGCAGGCTAAGTATGATAACCCATATTTAGAATTTCTCCTCTGCATTTAACCCATCCAAGTTAGTGCACACACATAGGAGTAGTGAGTAGTGAACACATGCACAGCAAACCGTGGACTCTCACACACAGAGCAGTGGGCAGCCATTTTTTATTTATTTTTTTGCTCTGCGCCTGGGGAGCAATTGGGAATTAGATGCCTTGCTCAAGGGCACCTCAGTCGTTTCCTGCCGGTATTAAGAATCAAACCTGCAATCTTTGGGTTACCAGTCTGATTCTCTAACCATTAGGCCACTACTGCCAAGCTTTCATTTTGGTTCACAAATACATCTAAGACATACCGAGATATACTATGTTGTGATCATTTTAATGTAAACACTTCCTGCTTGCTCAAGGGGGAAACTGGTTTGTTAATGGCCCATTTTAAAGAATAGTCCACACACCGGCAAGTTCTCCCATTCACCTTTTGTTCTCTTTTCACCCAGTGAATTTATGGACACTGGCCTGTTTTTGGTAAATGACCTGATGTCGTGGAGTAATTTTACTTAGCCCTGAGCGCAATAGTTTGGACTCTAATTTATCTGAGCAGGCTACACTGAGAGCAACTCTATGCATTTCCAGTGGTTGATCATGCAACCAGCAGCAAAAAGCCATGACCATATGTCTTCCCCCAGCGTGTAGGAGTGAAGACCAGAGCAGGTGCTCGGCTGCCTTTTCCGGCTGTTGCAGGCCTGAGTGCAAGTCGACGGGAGGGAAAACATGATTACTCAAATAAAGATCCGCTGATGGGGAGGAAAACAAGTCTACTCAAACATCTGCAGCCAGTGCTTAAACCCACAGATTGTCTCAGTGCACATAGGAAAATCCAAACCCTCTTTCTAGGCTGTTATGAGGAAAATTTCAGATTTCATTATAAGGTTTCCAGATTAGTGCTGAGGTCAATTTTACTAGATGAAGTAAAAACTAAGATAGATTATGCTCAGTGGCCTACAGTGTAATAATTAATCAATATACATGATGGATTTTTGGATTTTACATTATAGACTGAATTTAAGTTACATTTGGGTAATTGTGGAGTTTCTCTAAAATGCACATTAAAATGTGTGGCAGGTATTTAATATTAGCTTCCAACTTTATTACAGTCATGCTGAAAACAACAACAACACTGAAGAATAGCTCAACAGTGTCATTAAAGGGTGGTTGAAATGCTGTTTCATGCATACTGAGCTTTTTACACTGTTAAAGACTTGGATTCCCATCCTAAACATAGACAAAGTTTCAAAAACTAAGTTGGATGTTTGATGGAGTATTTCTGTGTCAAAAATACTCCTTCCGGTTTCTCACAAGTTTCGGAGAGATTTTTTCGAGTATGGTTCTGCTTGACGTCGATAGAGCGGAATGTCCTTGTATGGGCCATACGGGCTCTTCTCCTGGAAGCGTGTGAGACTCGATGCACGCCGCCCATAAACACTGCTCTCAGGTGCAGATCCACTTGTCCATGCAACACTTCTGTCGTGCCATGCTCTACTTTATTCCTATAGGTGACGTCAAGCGACTTCAACGCTTCAGCACAGCATTCCGGGAAGACAGCGCTGCATTTGAACTGATTTGAACGCAGAAATGACGGGAAGTGTCACAACATACGCTTCGGTCGTGTCGCAAAGTATATCTCCACGGTCAATGCTGTCACAAGACATCACGAAATCAACAGTTACCAAAGAAGTGTGTTTTTGACGGAGCAGTCCCAGCGATAAAGGTTCACGGTTGTGCTTTGGAAACAGGTGGTGAGTAAAACTGCTTCAAATGTCTATGTTGTTGGCTATCGTCGCGTAAGTAAACATCAGTAAACAACACAATCGTGTATAATGTTAGTTAATTTATCAATGGAGCATGCAATCTATGGTGTGTGTTTAAATACATTTGTTTAGCTGACCACTATAGGTGTCAGTTTGTTTATTGTAAAACCACCCAAACATAAACCTAGCGTTCTCACAAAGTGTGCTTCGTCATTCAGATGCGCTAACGGTTACTCCACTGTGTTCTATGTATAACGATACACTAGTATTACGCCCCGCGGTCTAGGGGAAGGAAACAAACGTTAACCGGGCATAATAATAATAAAATGGGTTGTGGTTTTGGAATCCCAGCCCTGAATCACTCCGGTCGATAATCAAACATACCAAACACTAGATAAGTAAATATGAATTTATTAAATGAACATACATAAAAGGGCGAGCATCTCGTCAGGGTGTCCAAAGGCCAACATAACAAACAAAACAAACCTGAAAAGAAAGATACACTAAATAACCTAATTAAAGCAAAAGAAAATACATTTTACTAACCTAACTACCTAACATAAACAGAACCCAAACAAGTTTCAAAATAAATAGCAGGACACCCCTACGCTCTTGTAATAGTTTTTGTTTACATGCCCAAAGAATCAAATAACACGATTAGACATTGATCATCGGCCGGAGGAGGGACCCAGGAGCTCTCAACCCGGTCGCGGCCGAACCAACAATGAGCTCCCCGTCGAGTGCGGACGGCATCCTTTTATCATCCACGCTTCAGCCGGGTAACCAATAACGATCCTCCACCCGATCATTGATAGACCTATCAGAGAAAAGCTAGAGAAGAGGAAAGGAGAGAAGGAAAACACGGCACGGCAATACAAGTGCAAGACACAGGTCGTAACACCCTTACACACAAAGAATCTACATACAGTGGATTCACTCAGAACTGAACGACCGTGATAGGGCGTCAGCCAATACATTGTATTTACCTTTCTTGTAAAATATTTCCAGGTTAAAATCCTGGACAAAGAGAGACCAGCGCATAATTCGTTGGTTTGAATTCTTCATACGGGATAAGAACACTAACGGATTGTGGTCGGTAAATACGACGATCGACAATGAACTAGAGCCAACATATACCTCAAAGTGTTGTAACGCCATTAGCAGAGCTAGTGCTTCCTTCTCGATGGTACTGTAATTTAATTGATGTTTTAAAAATTTCTTTGAAAAATATCCAATAGGATGTTCAACCCCTATCTCATCATCATGCAAAAGGACAGCGCCAGCACCTATAGCACTAGCATCAACATCCAACTTAAATGAACGTGAATAATTTGGAGCCGTTAACACAGGGGCACTGCACAGAAGTGACTTAACAGACTCGAATGCAGTTTGACATTCAGCAGTCCACTCAAAGGCTTGGGACACACGAAGCATATTCGTTAGAGGCAACACGACATCTGAGAAATTTTTACAAAATCCCCGATAATAACCAGACATTCCCAAAAATCTTCTCAGTTCACGTTTCGTACGGGGCACCGCGAATTCTGCAATGGCTTGCACTTTCAAAGCGACAGGTCGAACTTGTCCCTGCCCCACCTGTTTCCCTTGGTAGGTAACAGTCGCTTTGCCAAACTCACACTTAACCAAATTAAGAGTGAGAGATGCCTTTAACAAACGGTCAAACACTGTACTCAAGCTTGATAAGTGATCCTCCCAAGTATTCGAATAAACAACAATATCGTCTAGATATGCTTTACAGTTCGGAACCCCGCCCAGCACCTTGTTCATTAAACGCTGGAACGTAGCCGGGGCGTTGCGCAACCCGAACGCCATCACCCTGTAATTGAGGAAATCATCTGGCGTAACAAAAGCAGAGATCTCGGCTGCGCGCTCCGTCAAAGGAACTTGCCAGTATCCTTTTAGGAGATCCAATTTGGTGACGAAGCGTGCAGAGCCTACTTTATCAATGCAATCCTCCATAAGCGGGAGGGGAAACGAATCAGGTTTCGTCACGGCATTTACTTTCCTATAATCCGTGCAGAACCTTTGCGTGCCGTCAGATTTCGGAACCAATAAACATGGTGAACTCCAGGCGCTGGAACTCGGAACTGCAAGACCATTCTCAACCAGATATTTAACCTCAGCCTCCATAACTTTACGTTTAACAGGGTTCACTCTATATGCCCTTTGTTTAATAGGCTGATGATCACCCACGTTTATGTCATGTTTCAGCACTTGAGTGCGGGTGGGAATATCCGAAAATAAACCCGTAAAAGAGTGGATCAGCTGTACGATATCAATTCGTTGAGAATCAGTTAAATGCGCCAAATGAGAGGTTACATTTTCCAAAACCTTGGAATTATTTAGTTTACCACCCGAAACTAGGGTACTCTGCAGGCTCAACCCATCTTCATCAAAGTCACTGTCAGAAGTAACCACAATCGAAGCTACAGGAGTGATAATTGAGCTTTTTGACTCAATATCTTCCTCGCGACTCACGTACAACTTCAACATATTAATGTGACACACGCAAGTTTTTCTCTGTCGATCAGGAGTTTGAACTACATAATTTGTTTCACTCAGCTTCTTATCAATGACGTACGGTCCAGAGAATCTAGCCTGCAATGCAGCACCCTGTATGGGCAATAAAACCAAGACTTTGTCCCCTTCGGAAAATGAACGAGAAACAGCACTCTTGTCAAAACGTTTTTTCATTTTTACCTGCGTACTCTCCAGAGCAGTCTGAGCTAATTTGCAAGCATTATGCAAGCGTTCTCGAAAAGAGCTAACATAGTCCAGTAAGTTACACCCCGCGGTCTGTTCAGCCAGCCAAGTCTCTTTCAACATCTTCAGTGGGCCCCTCACCGTGTGTCCGAAAACCAATTCGGCTGGACTGAACCCAAGAGACTCCTGAACGCTCTCACGGACAGCAAACATGAGGAAAGGCAACCCTTCATCCCGTTCTTTCCCTGACTCAACGCAATATTTGCTTAACATGGACTTCAAAGTTTGGTGAAACCTTTCCAAAGCACCCTGAGACTCTGGGTGATAAGGACTAGAAGTCACGTGCTTGATGTTCAGTTGTGACAGAACCTGTTTGAACAATCGGGACATGAAATTGGTTCCCTGATCCGTTTGGATCATTTGAGGAAAACCAAAGGTGGAAAAGAATGCAATTAGCGCTTTCATCACTGCCTTTGCTTTTAATGAGCGTAACGATACCGCTTCCGGATAGCGAGTAGTCGCACACATAAGCGTAAGCAAATAAACATGTCCAGATCTCGTTCGCGGTAACAGTCCAACACAATCCAGAATAACTCGGGAAAAAGGCTCTCCCATAACAGGTATAGGTTTAAGAGGGGCAGGACGAATTATCTGGTTAGGTTTTCCTACGACCTGGCACACGTGACATGAACGACAGTACCGTGCCACATCAGATTTAATACCAGGCCAGAAAAAATAGCGCAGGATTCGGTGGTAAGTTTTAGTTATACCTAAATGGCCTGCAACATTATCATGGGCCACACTCAAAACTTGCTTGCGTAAACACTGAGGGACTACTAATTGAAAAATAGTATCCCAACCTAACCCATCAGACCTCGTTGGAGTCCACTTTCTTTTTAACACGTTGTTATCCCAAAAATAAGCAACAGTTTCATTCTCAATCTCCGTTAATTTAAAAGCTGCCTTCCTACAACGCGATAACGAAGGATCTTTTCTCTGTTCAACAGAGATTAGATCTTTCTCAAGAGACAACGGCAGATCAGGTGACTCTTCAGCACCACTAACCGTGGACAGCAACTCAGGCCCGGACAGCTCCGAACGGGTTAGCAAACCTTCACCTTTGACTTTGTCCTCAACGGCCAAAAAGGTGTCCGCAAGATCAATCGAATCGCCAAACCTACGCGCTTGAGCCCGCGTAACTACGCACGCAGAGAACACAGCCGGGAATTCCGACACTAACTCACCGGTAGTAACAGAATCATACACCGGATTTTCAATAACCTCGGGGAATGGAAGTACTTTCCCTCCAGCTAGATCATTACCTATTATTAAGGCAACCCCCTTCACCGGCAGCATATGACGTACAGCCAATTTTACAAAGCCTGTTACTAAACCGGATCGAATGTACACATTATGTAATGGTACCTTCAAAACGCCCAATTCAATCCCTTGAATAAGGACATCAGAGCCACAATAACTATCGTCAGAAAACGGCAACACACTAGCTAACACAAACGATTGATTGGCACCTGTATCACGCAGCATCATAACAGGGACCAAATCTCCTTCTAATCCACTAAGAGAAATCATTCCCTGACACACGAAAGGATCATAGGCGGCGTCAATATTCGAACTAAGTTGGCTGTCGATTTTCTGAACGAAACCAACGCTTTTGGCGGATTTCTTTCTATTTTTATTTTTCAATGAAGGGCACATCGCAATCAAATGGCCGAGCTCGTGGCAGTAAAAACATTCACGAGCTTCGGGAATCACTTGCTTAGAGGGTTTCACAACTTTAACATTTTTCTCAGACGATAAAGCCAAATTCGATTCGCGGCGTGCAACAAATGCACTTCTATGAGTCAAAGAAAACTCATCTGCGCAAACGGCCGCCTCGGCGAGGGTCAACACTTTCTTTTCGTTCAAATAAACAACAATTCTATCGGACAACGAATTCTTGAAATCTTCGATCAAAATTAATTCACGAAGTTGCTCAAAACTAGCGATTCCGCTGGAGTGACACCACTTATCAAAAAGCACATTCTTTTCCCGTGCATATTCGACATAAGTTTGAGTGGCATTTTTAACATGGGACCGAAACTTTTGCCTATACGCTTCTGGCACAAGCTCATACGCCCTAAGCACAGCGTTTTTTAATTTATCATAGTCCAAACTGTCACCTACAGATAAAGTGGAACAAACCTCCAGGGCTTTCCCAGTTAATTTGCACTGGATCAAGAGAGGCCACGCATCTCTCGGCCAGTGCAACGCAGCAGCTATACGCTCAAATGCGCCGAAATATGAATCCACCTCGTCATCCCTAAATATAGGAACAAGGGTAAGGTGACGACTAATATCAAAATCGGGAGGATTACCTACAGGTATAGATGGTGCAGAGGACGAACGTTGGTCAACATCAGAGGTCTGTCCAGCAGATGGAATTTCAGCTGCATTAGAACGACGATCAGCCTCTAACTCACATTGCCTGAAACGCAAAAGTTGAGTAGTATGCTCCTGCCGTTTAATTTCAAGATCCAACTGCTTTAACTGAATAGCTAACTTTAAATCCTCAGAGTTTACACCACTAAGTGAGCGCAGCATAGGATTACCTGAAGCATCAATATCTATCTCAACCTCACTGTCAGAAGCAGGCTTTAAAATGTCTAGCCGTATTAACGCCGATTGAATTACATCTCGCACTTCACTCTTCCTAGCAGCCTTTGCCACCGGAATATTATAGTGATCAGCGATTAAATACAAATCAGTCTTCCGACATGACCCCAGGACTTCACTTGAAGGAGCCTGTCTAAACGCTTCTATACTAAAGTCCATCCGTAGCGACCTACCACTTCCCCACGATCCAAGAAAAAACTGCCACTCAAAACAGAAAAAATAAGTGGTACTCACCAGCAAAGCCGCAAGCTTCCAAATTAGCATCGAAGGATTTCTAAATCAAAGAATTGGACGAGCCCCCAATTATTACGCCCCGCGGTCTAGGGGAAGGAAACAAACGTTAACCGGGCATAATAATAATAAAATGGGTTGTGGTTTTGGAATCCCAGCCCTGAATCACTCCGGTCGATAATCAAACATACCAAACACTAGATAAGTAAATCTGAATTTATTAAATGAACATACATAAAAGGGCGAGCATCTCGTCAGGGTGTCCAAAGGCCAACATAACAAACAAAACAAACCTGAAAAGAAAGATACACTAAATAACCTAATTAAAGCAAAAGAAAATACATTTTACTAACCTAACTACCTAACATAAACAGAACCCAAACAAGTTTCAAAATAAATAGCAGGACACCCCTACGCTCTTGTAATAGTTTTTGTTTACATGCCCAAAGAATCAAATAACACGATTAGACATTGATCATCGGCCGGAGGAGGGACCCAGGAGCTCTCAACCCGGTCGCGGCCGAACCAACAATGAGCTCCCCGTCGAGTGCGGACGGCATCCTTTTATCATCCACGCTTCAGCCGGGTAACCAATAACGATCCTCCACCCGATCATTGATAGACCTATCAGAGAAAAGCTAGAGAAGAGGAAAGGAGAGAAGGAAAACACGGCACGGCAATACAAGTGCAAGACACAGGTCGTAACAACCAGTCTGAAGTGCAAAACCATTTTGCTTGCTTTTGCTAAGGTTTATTCGCGCACAATAGTCCATAAACCCAATCATGTCCTCATAAACTGCGAGTAAACACACACAAATGTTGGCCACTAAATACAGTACATACCACAGAGACGGACGTCCTGCTGTTGCTGTTTCTCCTGTTCAATTTATTTCATCCTCCAGATCTGATTCTGGATCATATCTGTATTAGTTGAATCTGATTGATAGCCATGGTTTATTAGGGTACCGTTTTCTTTTCCACGCTTGAGGACGTCACCTCTTTGAGTGCACTCGTCATTCTTTTGCTCCGCCCACACGATACGCCTCCAGCAGCTGTTTTTTTTTTTTTTCGGAAAGACTTGGTACAGCCTATATTTCTTTTATAAATATAATAAAACTAAAGACTTTTCGGAGATATGAAGGATGCAATACTACTCTATAGATACTCAAGATTGACATGAGATTGACTGAAACTGAGTATTTAAACAACATGATCGTGTATAACGTTAGTTAATAATAAACGTGTATAACGGGTGTCAATGATGGCCTTCTGGACAGCAGTCAGTATTTATATACATACATACACATACAGGTCCTTCTCAAAAATTTGCATATTGTGATAAAGTTCTTTATTTTCCATAATGTAATGATACAAATTAAACGTTCATATATTTTAGATTCATTGCACACCAACTTAAATATTTCAGGTCTTTTATTGTTTTAATACTGATGATTTTGGCATACAGCTCATGAAAACCCAAAATTCCTAGACCATCACTGACTGTGGGTACTTGACACTGGACTTCAGGCATTTTGGCATTTCCTTAGATCTATCTATCTATCTATCTATCTATCTATCTATCTATCTATCTATCTATCTATCTATCTATCTATCTATCTATCTATCTATCTATCTATATCTATATACATATATCTCTATCTATCTATATCTATATATATATATATATATATATATATAATTTAGACACACACACTGTAAAAAAAGGCAAATTTTGAACTTTTGCCGTACAATCGACTTGGATGTTTAAGTTATGAAATGAGTTACATCTTGTATAACTAATAAAAACAATTTTAACATTGCTTAACTTATTTTGATGAGTTAAAACAATGTAAAAACATACAAGTTGTCATAACTTATTGAACATATTATTTTTTACACTGTATATATATATATATATTACATCATCATGTACTCACCTTCATGTTATTTTAAACTTTTATGACAGAAGAAAGTCATATGGTTTGGAACTTGGGCAATCTATCCCTTTGATATAAAACATTTGTGCAGTAAGCTGCATGAAAGAGTTCCTCTTTCACCTGCTTTGTATCTAAAAGCAAAAAAAGCAATTAAACCTGTGGTTAGAGACACCTAAAATGTACCACACCTGACTTGAGATGTCAGTTCTTGCTGTGTGTGATCTGTACTGATGTGACATTCTCCTGCAAGCACTGAATCTGGCTAATAGTCTCGCTTTTCCATTTATCTGATATTATAGAGATGTGACTCAGATGTCTGACACACCGAGATTTCATTTCCTTGCAACACTTAATGCTACTACAAATGAAACCCATTTACAAAGGATTCTAAAAGAATTGCTGTTATATAATGAAAATTCATAAACACATTTCTGAATGCTTTTACCCATCTCTGCGTAAAACGTGTACATATAAAGCTAAAGCACCATAATCCTTTTTTTGTGAGGGTGAATTGTTTTTACAAACTTTTTCACATTTTCTAAATGAAAGTTTCCACCTTATTGTCTCATCATATTAAATGTGTTTTTTTCATATCTTTGTTTTGATGTAGATTGTTGGTGTCAGTGTGTTTTGGTTGTTTCATGTTTTTAAGTTTGCCATGTTCACTGTCACGTTTCTCAGTTTATCATTTTCACTGTCATATGTTTCTTACACTGCATCCCAATTTGCCTACTTATACTACATCCTAAAAGTGTGTACTCTTTTTGTGAAGAAAAAGTACATACTTTTGAGTATGTAGCAAAAGAGTATGCAAGCTTTGGGAAACACTAATTCGTCAACTTAAACGGACTCTGTCACTTAAGTGTATCCCGTCACCGTTTAAACTGCCGTCATTCAGATCCTCCACATTCAGTTTCATTTCCTACTATATCGGAGAGAAATGTAGCTGCACGTTGATCATGTGTAGGTCTTAAATGCAGAGACTCTCCTTGTGTGTTTGAAGCTTAAATATAATGATGCATTTAAAAGTTAATGGCCAAACGTGTCATTGCAAAAGTTCACAATGCTGCTGCATGTAATGTGGACAGCACTGAATAAATATCTTTTGGTCAGGTTAAATATTGATAGTTCACTCAAACAAACTGCTTTATCTAATCCTCTCTACTTAACCGTTGGACTCACATATCCGTCATGTTTGTAGTTTTTTAGCGCTTTTTATCCGTGTTGGTAGTTCTAATCGAATCCTCGTCCAACTCACAATGGGTTGTGGGCAATATCAGCCGTTAAAGTGCACATCCGGAAATAGTAAACCACCTGGGAATCTTTGGAATACTCTTTTCAACATACTACGATTTGGGACATACTAATACTTTTTTCGAATACTATTTAGTATGGATAGTTTGCGAATTGGGACGCAGGGTTCTTTTGCTTGGTTCACTGCCATGCACTTCCTGGTTTTGTCATGTGTTCTAATGTCATGTGATTCCCATGCCCTCATGTGGTCTTGTATCATGTCATTGGTTCATTGATTTTAGTCATTAGTACTTGGGTTTAAGCCCTCATGTTTGTCATGGTCCTTGTCTTTTTTTGATGTTGTAACCCACTGTGTTGGTCATGGTCCTTGTCATGGTCCTTGTCTTGTATTGATGTTGTAACCCGCTGTGTTGGTGAGTTTTATGTTAGCCCAAGCCCAAGCCCCCCTTGGGTTCAGCAAACTGTTTGTTACAGAACACAAAACCTCCAAACATGAACCCAGCAGTTGCCATCCTTCGTCTTCGTCAAGGCCATTTAGAGTTTAGACCACAGTAGAGTGGAATTGTGGAATTTTATGTTCTCTCTAACCATGTGGATTTTAATGACGTTGCACTAAAAGATATTTTTTGTATCGGTCTGAATGAGCCTGTATGTTCACAGCTACCTGGGGAGGGAAGATTCACTTTTCCTTTGCATAGTATAGACTATGCTTTGTTGTTGTGCGGCTCATTATTTACTGTGGGAGTTACAGACAAAGAGCCTCACAAGCCCCACAGCACCCTCCACACCTGAGTGTTTTCACATACTGACATGTTAGGATTCATCCGGGATTCATTCAGAGAGGGCTCCAGCCCCAGACCAGCGTCCAGAGAGAGCTCCAGACCCAGACAAGCATCCAGAGAGTGATCCATCTCCAGACTAGCATCCAGAGAGAGCTCCAAGCCATGACCCCATAGTCCTACCCAAGATTTTTTTTTTTTTTTTTTGGTCAGTGGATACCTAGAGTGTCAGGGATCAGGAATGGAGGACCCAGATGCAGAGTGAACAAAAGGACAGTTTATTAAAAAGACAGATCAACAAGACACAAGAGGGTAGTGGATGAGTGACAGTCCAAACACCAGGGCAGGGGACAGACACCACGACGACAGGCAGGGGAG
Organism: Pseudorasbora parva; assembly: GCF_024679245.1. Taxonomy (NCBI): domain Eukaryota; kingdom Metazoa; phylum Chordata; class Actinopteri; order Cypriniformes; family Gobionidae; genus Pseudorasbora; species Pseudorasbora parva. Next base: position 26,538,174 of record NC_090181.1, on the reverse strand, counting down.
GATGACCACTGAGACCAGTCCAGGCAGCCAATGAACTTGACGGCAGCTCGTGAGGCAACACCAGGCAGGGCGATGGTGGACCAATCCAGGCAGGAACCAGGGGCTTGAGGGTCTCACAGAATCAGCTCCCTTCTTGGCTGAGAGGCAGTGGAGACAGCGGCCAGGGAAAAACTTGGGACAGAAAACACGGGACACACACACACACACACACAAGACACTAGACAAGACAACAAGAAACAAAAGAGAAACTAAGAACTATGACTAAATTAAACAAAAACTAAAAATAATAACTGGAGCTAGAAAACAAGGAAAAATAAAACAAAACCAATCTCTATAAAAAGACTTAACTGAGAAATAAAAGTGGAAAACAGGAAAAATAAAAATGTAAGCTATCGAAACCAAGAAAACTAAACAATAAGGCTAAAGAGAAATGCCAAAATAAAACCTGGAGAAAATGAGCAAAATAAAGACAGAAACTACACTAGACTCAAAAACTCAGGAACAAAGAAAAAAACTGAAAATAAATGCAAAGCTAGAAAAACAGGAGACACTAAAACTAGAAAAGGCTAGACTAAGCTAGACAAGGAGCTAGAGACATGTACGCACAAGCAAACGCTCACAAACATACACAACGAACCAGCAAAGACATGAGGGAAGGTAGCACAATATAAAGGAACCAGAGCACATGAGGAACAGGTGAGCACAATTAGTGAAACAAGGACTAGACCAAACTAAACAAGGGGGTGTGGTAATGGCAAACAAGGAGGGAGGACAAGAGGAACACATGACAGACACAAAGAGAGACAGATCCATGCACTAAGACACAACACAAACATAGAAACATTAAACAAAGACAAAACAGACAGCGCTGCCAGGTTAGAACCCTGACATAGAGAAGGCCTGGAAGGCCACGCTCCACAGCCGAGGTCTGCCCACACTCCACAGCCCAGGTCAGCCAGGTACAACCAGGTAACATTGATATTGGACAAATGAGATAATACAATCAAATCAGAAACCATGGCAACAGTTCAGACACACAGACAAGAAATAAACACATGGACAAAAAAACAAACTAAACTGAATAAAATTGTGACATGCAGTTTTAATTCTCATGTAGCTTCCACGTGTAATATGTAAATATTGAATATTTCAGTTAAATCTTTAGGCTATGCATCATTTGTGTAAACTTATTTGAACATATACTGCATTGAGCATACATCTTTCCTGTAACTGTATCATGCTCACTTTTGTTTGGCAGCCATCAAAGATGTGCTGTTTACTGCAGCCTGTCACTCCATCTGCGCTCTATAGAAGTATGAATAGACATTCAGAGGTGAGGACAGAAAGACATTGGTTAAGGCTCAGTCAGACATTAAAGCGCTGCATTTGATTTCTTATAGGTAAGAATAACAGAAGTAACTTGAGCCCTCTGTATATTCTTATAACAGCTCTTTTTCTGATAACGTAACGATCAGTAATTATAGTGTAACAATAAAGTATGTATGTGTATTTATAAGGTTACAATATGTAATATCTGGGGAATAAGGTGGTAACTACCAGGAAAATTAACAAATTATTTATTCTGTAAGTATTTTTTATATAAGGGGTAAATTGGTGTTTGTTCCCCTTAATTGTTTCCTGTAGTTACTACTACTACTATGGCCGTTCATGTCGAGTGCGACGAACTGCTTCCCGTTTAGAGCGTCTCTCTTCCAGAAATGACTTACAGGGTAAGTATAAATATGTGTGATGTAAATCAAAGTGGTGCTTGTTCCCCTCTTGTTTCATGTAGTTACAAGGTTAATTCAATATGTGATAATGTGAAATATTTATTTAAATAACATAATATTTAAAATACTAACTTCCTGACAGAAAGAAGCATGTTTTGTCCCTTTTTGTTTCTATTGCTTGGCTTCTCTTCCTCTTGTTCCTCTTCTTCTTCTTCATTTGAGATCCACCAATGAATTTTAAGAAGGTATCCCATGTCTTTTGCTATTTTGTATTAATATTTATTAAAAGAAAATGTACACCCAGAAATTCTCTCATAATTTACTAATCGTTTCACTTCCAAACAACTGATACCAGCACGCATTCGTGCATGAGTAGAGTGAAGCTTCAAGCTTTCATGACGTTCTTGCGCGCTTCATCTGAAACTCACGTGAGTTTTACTCACGTCTTGTTTTTCTCATTGCTATTATCATATGTTTCTATACTGTTGTCAACATTAAAGCTACACTATGTAACTTTTCTGTCGGTTAGAGGGTGCCTATTAAAAACAAAAGTGTAATTTGATGATGCCAAGTTTGAGTGCAGAATCTTGGAACATGTGGTTTTCACCTCACAGCTGGTGGAAAAGAATCGGGATAGGACTCGGCAGAATTATATTCATGGATGCGGTTATTAACGTTACTATAGTATGAAGCAGAACAGGACTGAATGTTGAGGGAGCGGAGCAAGGCCGCTGGATTGTTTGAAGCGCAACACACGGCTCACGAGCAGCAGGACTTTTATTATTAAAAAGTTACTCTATGCAATCGCTCATCGGCTGCTGTGACACATGTTGCACACTGCTAAGAGTAAAGCGTTTCTGCCAAATAAAACTGGAAACCGAGGGTAATGCAGATATGTTGCAATTGACAGGTGACTCCCTCAGACGTGCCAGTTTATTGGTTAAAATAGCAATTTTTTCTCACAATTTACAAATAGTTGGAAACATTTGGGATATTGTAAGTACTTAACTGAACAAAATATATAACACTGGCCTTGTGGCTTTCGGATATTTTACTGCAAAAATCCTACATAGCGCACCTTTAATTATTATTATTATTATTTTTAAATAAAAACGGACAGCATCTGATATCTACACGGCCAGAGTTTCTCAGAGCACTTGCGTTACAGTTCAAGTTTCAACAAGCGAGAACTCAACCCTCTCATGCATGCACAGATGACTGTTTGTTGGAAGCGATAGTCTACAGTTAAAATAAAATGTAAAATATTGCCATTTTTCTTACAAACACTTATCGTTTCACTTCAAAAGACATTGGCTCATCCAATGGGGTCGTATGGATCACTGTAGTTATTGATGTATGTGCTGTTTGATGCTACAACATTCAGGAACCCAAGTGAGTTTTAATTTGCGGAGATTATTTATTTTTCTGTGTTCATCTGAAGAAATACAGCCCCATCTTGGATGGCATGAGGGTAAAAGACGAGTAAATGGTGAGGACATTTCTGGGTGTAGGCTACTGTATTTTCTTTTAATAAATAAAAACAGAATTATTGGGATTCCTGCTTAAGATTCATCTATGGCAAGAATGAAAAAGAACAAGAACAAGAGGAGGATAACGCCAAGCAAGAGAAACAAATAAGAAATGTTGCGAATCTGTTTTCGTTTGTCAGCAGCGCTGACATTTGGTTTTTAGACCACAAAATCAACAATGTCCGATAAAACTAAAGACTTTTCGGAGATAGGAAGGATTCATCGCTACTCTATTCTCAGGAATAACATTTGAAACGGTGTGTGTTATGTACCCCCTTTCATTTGTGCAGTTAGACGTTACAATTGATGTTTTAATTTATGTACTTAAGTATCTTTGTTCTATTGTATTCCTGTTGACTTGTCTTTAATAATGTTTGAAATGTAGCCTATATTAGTTATACACTAGTAGTTTTTGCTGTGAACATGTAGTGTCAATCTTGTTTATTATAATACAAGGTTTCATGGGTTGAAAAAAAAATACAATAACTATTTTTATTTATTTATTTATTACTTTTGTTGTGGTGCGACCAGTAGGAAAAAAAAAACAAAAACTGAGCCCTGCATTTAAATGCATCTTTATGTTATAATCTTCTGCCTTTCTAATCACAGCTCATGGTAGTCTCTTGAAATTGTTTGCATTTCTTTGATGCTATCTGCCATTGAGATTAATGGGAATACTAACGGATATCCTTCTCCGGGTATTATAGACCTCTTGGTTGTGATGTTTAAAAAAAAAAGAACAATGGTTTGATAATGCCTACACTTTTCATGGGAATAAACCTAGAAATGGCTTACTAAGTTGTCTTTGCATATTCAGCCTCAGCCTGGAGTACCCATTTAAGGTAAACTCGCAGTCTAGCTACTCTGAAAACTCACAAAGTCACAAAGGATTCTTTTTCCTTCTTTTCCTTTTTTGAAGATGTGGATGGAGGTAATTAACAATGGCCAAGCTGCTGCGAGAGGTGCAGAGCCCCATTACATTAATCAGCATTTTTTCAGCGTGTCAGAAAGGACGCATATGAAAGAGAGCCATCTGGTGGGGGCTAAAGATGGAGGGTGATTTAAGGCACCACATCTACTCATCATTAAACACCCTCACGGAAAATGTCAGGAGGCATTAGTGTGGGAGCTGGTCATAGTGTAGTAATGATAAGGCCTTTGTGAAATGTATGGCAAGCAGGCTCCGACAGTACAGTGTGGGCTACCTTAATTTACTCCAAGAAGGGGATGGAAAGGTAGGTGGAGAGATAGTCGTTGTGTAATAATGGCTCCTCATCCATCTTCAGGCAGATCTGAAAATGAGATCATTCTCACTCTAAGTGGGAGTCTATCGCCGCTGCTCAGCTAGCGTGTGGGGCGGAGATCATGGGGATAATCGTTGTTTTAGCGCGCTGTGAAGAAAACGAGGGGCTTCTGATGTATTGATATCGCTCCATCACAACAAAGTGGGAAGTGCATATCGCAGCGTTTGAGGACTTTGGATGCTTTGACTGCATCCAGATCAGTGATGCTGTAAATTGTATTCTAATCTCTGATCTGTGTTTGGGCATTGGCTTGGTTTTCATTCCCCTGAATGAACGGTCGAGTGCTATGTTGAATCATAATGTAAATGTTATTGTTTAAATCTGCGTGGTTTGGGATAATTGGGGAAAGTTGATTAATTCCTTTGACATTGATGAGCTAGACGTTTAAATGCTGGTGAGCTCAGTTGCTAATATATGGGTCCACTGAGCCACAAAATAGGAGACAAATGAATGATAATTATCTTCCAGAGCATTGAAAACTATAAATCCCACAATGTTTTGTTTTTCTATTTGAGCATTGCTTTGTGGCTTTGTTTCCTCTCTCTCTCTCTCTCTCTTTTATCATTGCAGAATAGCAGTAGAAAAATAATAACTATTACATTAAGACACTTTTCTTTTTATTATATTATTTGTTAATTGAGTGTCAAATTTAAGTGAAGGGACACATTATAAGTGTCATTAAAATGAAAGCAAATTAGGTAAAACAGTTGCGCTGTAAAAAAATAAAAAATAATAATGTCTCCAATTGAACATTTTCTAGTGACTGATCATTGATCAGTTTAATTAAAAATTTGTGAATTGATGCAATTTAATTCACAGAAATTCAATTCGGCCAACTAATGTTTTTTTAGATGTGATCAATCACTGGAACAGTTTTTTTTTTACACTATGCATATACTATACAATTTGGGAGTTTTTTTTTTTTTTTTTCAGATTTTTGACATGCTTTTATCCACTTTTATTCTCAAGGACTGATTAAATTGAAGACATTTATAGTATAATGTTTCAAAATATTTTCTATTTCAGATAAATGCTGTTCTATTCGTCAAATAATTGTGAAAAAACATTAAAAACAAGAATTGTTTCTCTATCACTAAATCATATAATTTCTGAAGGATCATGTGACTGAAGGCTAGACTAATGATGCTGAAAATTAAGCTTTGCAATGTCATCACAGTAATAATAATAATATATATATATATATATATATATATATATATATATATATATATATATATATAGAGAGAGAGAGAGAGAGAGAGAGAGAGAGAGAGAGAGAGAGAGAGAGAGAGAGAGAGAGAGAGAGGAGAGAGAGAGAGAGAGAGAGAGAGAAAGAGAGAGAGAGAGAGAGAGAGAGAGAGAGAGAGAGAGAGAGAATTAATACTGCTACAGTTTTTTACATTAATGAAAGACACTCAACATTACAGTATAATTGAAAGCTATCTCAATTTATAATTAATATATGCAAAGTAACTTTAACATATTTTATAATAAGTAGTTAATATATATCCTGTGCAACCTGTGGAAATAACATACAGTTTTGATTTGATTTATTTGTTTTTACATATTTTTTCATATAGTTTCAGTTTCACATGTCAGGTTCTTGCATTTGTGAATATTAATGGCATTCATCTCTATTCTCTCTATTTCCAAAGAGCAGAGGCTAGTGGCGCTTAATGATGCTTGTGATGACACAGTGCTGCTGACCTTTAGGACGGGTGAGCAGATGCTTCCCCCTTTTGTGAAAAAGGTCACAAACACTTTGATGTGAACACCACTGCCAAGATGATTAAAAATGAAAAAGAACGGTCTAGGAAAAAAATATCTCTATCTATCTATCTATCTATCTATCTATCTATCTATCTATCTATCTATCTATCTATCTATCTATCTATCTATCTATCTATCTATCTATCTATCTATCTATCTATCTATCTATCTGTCTGTCTGTCTGTCTGTCTGTCTGTCTGTCTGTCTGTCTGTCTGTCTGTCTGTCTGTCTGTCTGTCTGTCTGTCTGTCTGTCTATCTATATTTCTGTCCGTCCATCCGTCCCTCCGTCGAGCATGAGTTTTGTTTCTGTCATGTGCCACCATTAGTTATCTCCCAAGGCCTAAACATTACAGAGCCTTGTTCAAGAACCTGTCTCTGTCTCCAACACAAAAGATAACAGCTGCATTAATGCTTCTTTAAGCTCCAGGCCGTGTGCCCTCAATTGGTTAACAGATCTCCATGACAGTGTCGGCTCATCAGAAAACTCCACCGACTGGCTGTGCACAGCTACGTAATGGGAGAGGGAGAGATTGAGTGCTCCGTTGATCAGGGATTGGCCTTGTTTCACACACTTCCTGTTTTATTGATTACAATGATTTGTGTGACTCAAACTGGACATTGAAATCTTTCATTGTGTCTTTATTCAGTTGATGAATTGTTGCACTGTATAAGTTGCACTGTATCCAGTGTGTATTATTTCTGGGACCGTATTAATTAAGTTACAGTATTTGCAGTTTTCATTTATTTGCTTTGGTACTATTTTCACAAGTAAGATGTGCATTTTCAAAATTCAAAAATACAAACTGATTACAGTTGTAACACAGCTGTCTTTTAAAACCAGTTCCCATGCTTTCATTCAGTTACACAGGCTAAAGATGCCCCTTTAGAAAATACACTTAATGTACATTAACTAACTTATGTAATTGAATCCATAATGTTTGTGATAGTGTCTATATTTCATCAAAAGGTGTGAGGAAGTAGGACACTCTGTGCTAGAACAGAGCTTGTCTAAAAAAAATTCTCAGTGTGTCTATTTTGATGACAGTAACTGAAACTGACCTTAATTTGTTATAAATACATTTTTAACAGTACAAATGAACACATTACTCTGTGGGATATTGATTGCAAGAGACAGGATATGATTCATAGTTATTACATTTTTACTGTTGATCTGTCAACAAATTACAGTACATCATTGTGATATAAAAAAAAAAGAAAATACTACACACACACATGCACGCACGCACGCACGCACACACACACACACACACACACACACACACACTGTATTTTGTACATCTGTTTGCTTGTGTGATGCATTATCTCCCTAGAAAGTATATTTACTGTATAATGTAAAATGGGACTAAAATTGCATTACATAAAATAGTGATCATTGTCTGATTACAAACCTGTTCTGTTTACAAACATTTAAATGCTGGACACGGTTGTTCTCTCATCATTCAGCTGTACCTTTTAACCTGCCATAAGGACATGATTGAGAACATGGTCCACAACAGTGGCCCTTGTTTTATCAGAAACATGTCTACAATCTTGTCCTCTTCTACCTCTTCCAAGGTTTTGCCTCTGTACTCTTCCACCATGCATCCTTGCTCCTTTTCTTCTACCCTGCTGTTGACCCTGTTTGTTTTCATTCTTGTTCTTCCATTGTCACAGAACACTGAGTTGTGCTATACTGCCAACTGAAGCTTCGTGACATGCACCTTTGAGATATTATAAAGAACTGTTGATCATTGGTTGATCTAGTGCTAATTCCCCTTCAATAATGACATTTAAAATTCACCCCTGCAATTCATCAATTCAGGACACATAAAAAAGTGATACCATTTATAGAAAATATGTTTGACAGTTTATGAGAGCTAGTTCAACCATTTTGCATTTAATGGCGTATGCAAGGAATTAATGCCTAGATGTTTTGAGGGGTAAGACTATTCAACAGGGAACCAATCCAATTTGATCAACATGACATAAGCAACTGACATAAGGGGACAGCAGACCATTGTGCAAAATCAATTGCATGAATGTACCAAAGCATTTGCATTTTCTTCAAACGAACGAGAAATTGCTTTATGATGTGCATGACTGCTAGATGATGTGAACAAGTAGTTTTGAGAATTTCAGTTGGGTATGTTGAATACAGAAAAAATACAGAAATTTCCAGTATTTTATATTTGACAGTAATATACTGGCAGCAGAGATGCCAGCATGCTGTTCAACTGAAGTCAATTCAGTGTTGATTCAGTGACATTGGGAATATCATCAATTATTAAATTAATCTATAAACCACTTCTGCAAATAATAAAAATGAATGTCATCGTCCAGCTCAGTTCAGTTCTACAACTAACAAACATAATGTAATTATGATTCAGGCTGCATCAAAGCCAGAATTCAGATCGGGATTGGGAACATTCAACTATTAATCCAATACACTTTACAATTTATAATGCACTCTAAAAATTGTGGTTTTGTTAAATTGCAGCCCCTTTTCAACACTAATCTACTGTATGTATTAAAGTTTTATAGTGTAGTACTATGCACTGGCTGGTGCAGTTTTGAAGCAATACCAATCTCGCTGAACAGGTGTTTCATAGTTTGAGTATGAGTAAGTATGCCTAAATCAATGCCTACACTGTACAAAATCAAAAAGGTACTACTATGTTCCTTTAAGGTACTAATATGCACTCTTAAAGTACTGATATGTACCTTTATTAATATAGGTATTAATATGTACCATTTATGAGTTAGTAAGGTACAAAGATGTACCTTTTCACTTTTGTACCTTAGGGTACCGCCCCAGTGACAGAACTGTACCTTTTTTTCTGAGAGTGTATCCATGTTCGCAGCACTCATGACAGAAATATATGGGGAAAAGAGAAGAAAATCGAAATTAAGATGTGAGGGAACTTTGTGTGTTCTTTTAAAACATGCAAATTATTGCCCAATGCATTGGCCGTTTTTACACCATTTTTTTTTTTTAAAGATCCTTACTATATCACATATTTTGCTTGCACCGAACTGACTGAGAAAAACTGTATTAAAAACATTGAAATATGGCTTTAATAAAGCAACATAAAACAATAGAGCAAAATATTTGCCTGTTTGTAGAATGCACATGCAGTGACAGACACACAAACACATACACACCACTGTGACTCATTTCATGAAATGGGGTCCGCCTCCTCATGTAAATTAGATTTTACAACAATTAAGTTCTTAGTGGCCAACCATTTTATACTTTATGCGGCTTATTAAAAGAAAGTACTCAATGTTGTAACCCAGAAACCCTTTTGTTTCTGTTCAAAGTCACAGTTGCATTATGCCTCTGTTTGACTTATATGCTGCTTATGTCTGCGGTGTGAAACAGACCATAGAATTTGTAGTGAATGTCTGAAAAATATCCTGAGAGATATGATTTTAATATCTTCCAGGTTTTGTTTTGTGTGCGCGTGTGTGTGTGTGTGTGTGTGTGTGTGTGTGTGTGTGTGTGTGTGTGTGTGTGTGTGTGTGTGTGTGTGTGTGTGTGTGTGTGTGTGTGTGTGTGTGTGTGCGTGCGTGCGACAGAGCGTGCGTGTGTGTGTGTGTGTGTGTGTGTGTGTGTGCATGCGTGTGTGTGTGCGTGCGTGTTCAGTAAGGCACAAATATGGCAAGGTTTTGTTTATAGTAAGTGTTTAATTCAGAGAAATATATTTGTAACAGGGTTTGTAGATGGGAAGGAAGGAGGCGGGAACCGGCGAACATTAAACAACTTTAATTCAAAGTAATTAAACAAAACAAAACACGGGCAGTCGCTCACGGATGACTGCCCGCGACAAACGTAAACAAAACATAACATAAATCCAGGCCTGGTCCTCTCTCGTTTTCCACTGTCTTCGCTCCTCCTTTTATACTCCCGTCACTCCGCCGTGAGACGAGACCGGTGTGGCGCACAGCTGGAGCTCATTATCACTCGCCACCAGTATCCACCAGTATTTATCAGTATTCTCACTGTTTTTTTTTTCTGTTTTTTTTTATTTTTTATTTGAGAATCATAATGACCTGATACTGGCCCACATAGGACATTCTGCCTTTGGCTCTCACTTTATATTGCTATTCTAAACAAACTACAAAAAAATATATTTCCTTTATACTGTTTTGTCCTTGTATTCTTTCTTATAGGTCCCTCTCACATACCTGACTCAAAGGCTCATTCATTATGCAGCTCATTATGTGGTTCTTTTGTCTCCTCATCCAGGGTTGCCAACTCTCACACATTTGGCGTGACACACACTTTTTCGGGCTCTGTGTCACGCTCTCACGCTGCCCAACTTCATCTCACGCCAAATTGCCAAACCTGCTTTTTATATTAAACAAAGCTACCCCTATAGATTTTGTATTATTATTATTACGTTTTAATGCGAAATTCAAACAATAAATAGCGTTAGCGCTAATGTTAAAGCCAGAGGCGTTGAAAAGCGATTTGCAACATGCTCTCATCTCCCGGCGCCGCACGCAGTCACATGGCTCATGAGCGCTCAATACTTTTAGTGCTGTGTCAATCAGTAAAAGAAAGGTGTCAATGCATTTAAATGGCTTAAGCGGATAAACAACAGTTTCACTATACAGATGTTTGCAGCATGTTTTGGTAAACAGTTGAGCTTGTGCATTGATTATTAAGTCAGCCATATTTACAGGATTGTTTTATTATGGAGAGTGATAGAGAAGCAACATTGTTAACATTAATTTTATTCTTGTATTTAGCCCTCAGGTATTCCTTACTAATTGGTCACACTAATACTCATTGATGGTCAAATGTGACCATACACCGTAACTATTTTTCAATTAAATGAGTGTTCTGTATTTTAGTTCAATAATATTTGGTATGAGTTTTGGTACTAAATACTATTTGTGCAATAATTATTGTCAATTAATGACCACTTAACATATATTTCTTCTATTTTTATTAGTTATATTACAATTTGTGTCATAATTAAGGTTAAAATAGAGAATTCCAATTCAAAGAGGTAAATTAGAGTCATTTTGTGGCTAAACAAATATATTGTTCATTTGTAATGCCATTACCCAGTAAGTAGGCGCCTTGTGGCTCTTTAATAAATATACATGTATCTAATCTAGTTGCTGAAAAACAGTCTTGCATTTTAATAAATATTTAGATATGATCAAATACTACTGTACAATTATTATGTACAGTAAGCTATATACTACATATGAATTGATACTAAATTAAAATCAAAATAGGCTCTGTTCCCAGTCGTGTGGGTCTTAATCCTAGGGGGATGGAACCAATGAGTGTTTGTGGAGTGCTAATAATCCTCAGCTTATCAGTCCTCTGATGACGTGAAAGAGACGAGACAGGGTAGCTGTCCAGATAGAAGAGATGGTTTCACCAGATGGGGAATAAACAAACTTTCGTCGAGCACTTCTGTGGATGAAACAAGGTTGTCGTAGGAGTCCAAGTTCTTGAATGACTGATACATATGAAGGAGCATTGTAGTTGGTATATTCCAGCTGAGTGGCTGAGTAACGTTAGTTCATTATGCCAGCCACACAAACTTCACGTACGTCTTTAACCACCAGCCACAGAGGCAATATGCAGAATAAGAGAATAACTCGGCACCAAAACAATCATCCGTGACATTACTAGGGAGATCGAGACCGCTGATGATGTAGACAGCTGGAAAAAGCTTGGGCCTTTCTGTATGCAGCCGTGCTCTCTTTCCACAAAATGCGAAAAACCTCTAGTTTTTTTTTTCTTACAGCAGCGCTCCATTTTTCTTGCTGCTTTCTTGGGGGCCCGGGCCATTGTTTTCTCGTTGTACCACAGCGTTGGATTATTTTCTTTCATTTTCTTTAAGCTCAAAGGAGTAACTGTGTCTAAAATGCTTGAAAAGAGGAAGTCGTTGGTTCTTTTGTAACGTCGAGTTCTTTTAACCTATCTAGGATGCTAAGGAGATGAAACTGATCAGGAAGATTATTTATAAAGCAATCTTTAGGGGTAGAAAGTGATAGTCCTACCATATTTTTAACAAGGAGTTGGCTTTGCAACCTTGGAGGCTAGATAATGATCTGAGATTGTCATCGCTCTGTTACAGAATTTCAATGGCATCAATATGCATCAGCAATATCAATAAGAGAGTCATGACTCATGACAACACTCATGGAAAGAATGTGTGTTTTAGTTTGGTTGGTAGGCAGAGGGTGAACCAACTGCCAAGGTGATGCGCTTCTCCTTTAAAACACATTTAATGGTTTAAATTTATGTGACGCAAAAAGTCTCACAAAGTTCTGTTATAATAAATAAAGTTGAATCAACAAATCTCTTATTTACATGATGTCTACACTTTGTTTCTTATAATGGTTTGCAAGCGTGCAGAACTCAGAATTCACTCACATCTCAAATCGCTGAGTTTTTCTTCAGCACTATCTTAAACACCTCTGATTGGCCTTTGTGTTTATGAAATTAACAGACATGTTTGTGATTGGCTACGTTACTCAATACTGCAAAACATGTTGTAGAGCCCAAACACAGATATGCACTGGATCGTTTGCCAAATCTGTTTAGACAATATGCTGTTACGAAGAAAAATTATCCTAGACCAGCAGTTACAGTATTCTCAAATCCCCTGGTCCACAACAACTAAACACAATAAAAAACAGTTCAACAAATTCGTTTTGATTTTATATGAAATTCAGAACATTAACTTCAAATAAAAACTCAGCATGAATAAAGTAACAGCAATGTCTTCACTGAAATACCAAGTTCTCTTACCACTTTGATTCTGTCTAAATGAGACAAGATGTCCTTTCATGTTGGGAGTACATCAGCTCTGGTGGTCAAAACAACCCAATTAAGCCTTTGATTAAAACTAGCATGGACACTAAAGAGAAATTGTTTTTACGAAAGAAAAACCTTCACCGTATCTGCATTTTTCTCTCATGGAAACCCTAATGAGCAGAGTCTGCCTTGCATACCCATGAGCACTAATTGGCTGAAGAACTGAAAGAAACACCTGTTGGTCATGGGAGGTCACAGCCATCAGAGGCCAAACTCTCTGCACACTCACTCAAACAGACACAAACTCCACAGGAGGTCTCGTGCACTTGTGCACCTTTGCCCTTTTCAGGATTGGTTCTTCAGTGAAGGCAATCACAAAATAAAGGTATTACCTGATTTCATGATATTTTATATATAGCATTGTTGTCAGAAGGCATCACATGCTTTGATCTAACCTGAATGTACTTTATAATTCCCTCTTTCTTAAGAACTTGACAAACAATGTGCGAGTGTGCTGGCAAATCAATTTGAATTTCAAGTGCAGAACTGTATTCAGATTCAATCTCAGACGTCTCTGAGATCACGTTTCAGAGAACTTTAAAGTCTTGCCAATGAAGCATCCTTACTGGATATCTTTACAGAGGAGCCAGCACTACTGCGGTCTGTGTTATGCTTTGATGTTCTTGCCGCATGGGGTATGTAGAACAGGGTGGAAATGAAAGCCCTGTGCCTCACTGAATTCGCCCCTCAGACTTTGGTTATAATCCCAATTGCTTCCAAACAATATAGTTAAAAGAGAAAAGGATTTTGCCCACCATGAAAAGCCAATCTTGCACATCATTATATTTTATTTCACCTCTTTTCTTTTAAATAATTTATTGATTTATTGATTTTTTAATTATTATTATTAAACGGTTAGTTCACCCAAAAATGAAAATTCTGTCATTATTTACCCGTATGTTATTCCAAACCCATAAGACTTTCATTCACCTTTAGAACACAAATGACGATCTTTTTAAATCTTTCCCCGCCAAACATGGAATTTTCTGTTATTTACAAGAGAACACTTCCTCGCCTGACACTGAATTTTCCAGGTTTCTGTGTTTTCACTGTTATACACTAGGGGGAAGTACTGAATCTCCTGATCAAAGCACATGCAAAAAAGTTGCAGAAACAAGTGAAATCATACGTAATCGTGTAAAATAACGCAATCACCAAAAATAATAAATCAAAACGACAAGAAGCTACAGGACTGTGAAAGCATTAGAGGTGTTGATGAACACGATTTACTCCATCTATATTGTGACCATTATTCTGACAAAACCTGATTTTGTCAGCTTTTTGCTCAAAATATAGAATTTGTTAGTAAAAATACGAATGCATGAAGCTAATAAAAAATGTTTGTTTTTTTCAGGTCTGTTCTTTCTCTTGATATATTTCTTGTTCAGATATTCATGCATAAATAGTGGTCGGTAACATTTTTTATTAAAAATATTCACCAATTTGTCACCTATAACATGGAATATCTGATATTCTGATTGTCAAATATGGGTAAAGGTTGTGTTTTTTTGTTTAAACACCTTTATTACGATCACGTTAGTTGAGCTATATACACAAAGGTGCCACCATTTAAGTTTGTTCTGCAGTTGTAGATCTATTAGATTTACAACACGTGAATTCATTCAACTTCTCCCGAAATACATGAAAGTAAGTGGTCGGTGAATTGGGAGAAGAATAGAGTAAAGAGTACATTTTAAAGTTACTTACGCAATGTGTGTCTGATATGAATAAAATTGTCTAATTATAAAGGTAATTATTATTGATTATTAAGATTATTATTGTCACTTCTATATGCATCAATGTGTATTTTACAAACTCTAAATGCAGGGTTTTGCTGGTACGTATGTATATTTAAATGTCTAAGACCTAAAATAAACATTATGTGGTTGAAAACAATGAATAGTTGTTATATATGACATGTGCTGAGTGTGTCTGTCTCTTGCTAAGTGCCAGCCAACGTGAAAAAGCATGTTTGAATTTAGCAGTTGATCACGTGATGTTCTAAATGCTCAAATCACACCGGTGTGATCGTATGCTCCAGAGACCAGCCACGACTGATTACATCGTTGTGTTCGTATGTGCAAAAGGGTCAATTGACAGAGGATCTTTGTTAAGATGGTTAATTTCAGATACAGTTAAATAGTGTGGGTCACTTCTGAAAATATCATGTGGTTACCTGCCATATGTTTGCAATGCCTGCACACTTTTAATTGGGTGTCTGAGGGCATTGTTTCTCATTGTGTTGCAGTTCTAATGTTATCAGACTGACATGTTTTCATGATCTGGTCAAGATCCAACAGACTTCTGCAAGAAATTCAGAAAAACAGGCTATCATAATTTTCCCCTGCTAATGTCTAATTCAGGAAAGAAGAATATGCATCCTTCTGCTTTGTTTCCCCCAGCTGAGAGTGAGTGGGGTGTGTTGGCGAAGAACAGACGGATCCGACCCTAGAGAACCTTTACTGCTGCGGTGAGTTTAGAGTGCTTTGAATTATTGGGTATAATAAAAATTCTGGCAAATCCATTATTACTTCTTAGATTACATTACTTTAAACAGTCGTAAACAATGTTTTTGAAAAAAAATTTGATTTATATCTCATCTAACTTTGTAAACCATCCAACAGCAAACTTTTTTTCCTATTATTTCTCAAAACTCTTTACCTTATCAGATGCATACTAAAATTGAAATTAAACCAGCTTTTTGAACAGCTTTTGAATCATAATCACACCGTGTTCATTCGTTAGCCAGAGGAGAAGTGGCCCCCGACTGAGGCTGGTTTTCTCCCAAGGTTTTTTCTCCATTCTATCACCGGATGGAGTTTGGGTTCATTGCCACTGTCGCCTCTGGCTTGCTTGGGCACACTTAATATTCAACAATATTATTCATCTGAATGCACTGTTGTATGATAACTGAACTGAGCTGGACAACAACTTTTTTTTTTTTTTTTTTTTTTGCAGAATAGATGAAATGAGGTAATACTAATTGAATCAACACTGAACTAACTTGAAATGCATCATTTTCTGATTATAAATGTAAGGATGATTTGAAACTGCATTGTATAAATCACTATATAAATAAAGATGACTTGATATGACTTTTTACATTTTAAAGTTGTTTTCAGAATTCAGATTACAGGTATTTGACTATCATTTGTTGTTGTTTTTCTTTTTCATGCATCCTGCCTATCTCTGCTTTTCCCAGAATGCCTTGTTATTCCCAAAAGGCCTGAATATGAGAATATGAAACTTGTGATTTGTTTCTGGTATGTTTGCCCACTGAGGGCAAACAAAGGATATCTGAATGAACAGCAATGCAAGGCTTGCCCCAACCAAACAGTTTAATTGGAACTAAGTAACAAAGCTACCTTTGCCGAAGGTGAATGCTGAATCTTAATTAAATCTCGTGGCTGCAGCTGGGCTTTAATTTATCATAATATAAGGAGATCACATCCACTGGACAAGGCCATTGCCTATGAAATCATTTTGTAATGCTTAACAGTGGGGGAATTTTACATGTGAAATTATTTATATATTTGTTTTCTTCACTGAATGTAATATGATTAAATACTGCAGGTTTAAGAGGAAGGTGAGATGTTTGCTCCATAGAGGTCAAAACGAAATATGTTTTTGCAAGCTTTAATTTAAAAGGGTCGACTGCATATCTAAAACTCATTACACACTGCTCTTGAATACCTGATTTCGGATGGATCAATTCTGTCATTGAAATGCCAAATAATTTTGTTCCAAAATATTTTGTTTTAAAGGTAGGGTACACTCTCAGAAAAAAAGGTACACTGCTGTCACTGGGGCGATACCCTAAGGTACCAAAGTGAAAAGGTACATCTTTGGTACATTTTTTTTGGTTTATGTTTTCATGAAGCAGGTATCAATAGCACGCGTAGCTGCCTAATATAGCTAACATAACATTACTTAGCAATACACTTAGCCATTAGTAGAGATGATAAATACTCAGAATGCTTAGTTCAAGTTGATGTTGTGCTGAATTTAGCCAAATTTAACTTTAGATAACAAAATACATGTGTAAAAGCTAGTACACCACAACCAGGAGGTTTTTTAAAAACTAAGTTAGCTTTAGCTACCCTCTGTCTAAACTATTACCATGTTCATCGGGAACTTTACCTGCACGTTTATTTCCACCTTTGGTTTGTTTTTAAATTCATCATGGAAACTCTAAAGCCGGGTGCACACTGTGCGATTTTGGCCACGATTTGGTCGTCTGAGACAAATTTAGCAAATCCTAAAAGATTCCTCTGATCCTAGGCTAAAATCGGACGTCTTTGGTCGTTAATTTGACATGTTCACCGGCAGCCGATTAATGAGCGCTGCAATCAAATTTTACCTGAGACGAAATTCTGGCAGTGTCAGAAGATTTGGCACACAATCCTGCAGTCTGACTTCTCCTGACAGTCAAATATCTCCATTTTTCAAGACAAACTATAACCAAAATGAGTGCTAGAGATTTCTTTGTAGCCTCCATTTCAGTCCCGCGTGTAATTCAGCTCACTGTCACTGAACGCGTCATTGATTGATGATATAAAACTCCGGACGAGTTTTCTCGTGCGTGTCCGTTTTTAGCGCGCCTTCACTATCGTTCAGTCTGACATTAATGACAACTGAGATCTTACAGTGTGACATGGCTTACATCGGGGATCATGTTCGTACAGTCTGACAATGGACATTCGCAAAGGATTTTGAAAAATCGCACAGTGTGCAGGACATATTACATGCAAAACACTGTATATGTTATGAATCTAAATTCATCTTCATCACAGTATAACTGATCTTATTGGAAAAACATGTATCAATGCTACCCGTCTTTAGCTTTGCCTTATAAATATAACTAGCTCGTTACCGAAATCAAACAAAAATATATTTTAAACTTTACCAGTATCGGTATTCTAGCTTGATAGAGTACTAAAAGACATCTTATTTGTTTATATTCATACTGATAAAGTTAGATTTTTTATTACATGTGATTCTGACATGATGTCACAATATGCACTCCACTCCTTCTTCTCCGCTGCTCTTCTCAGGTAAATTATGCATCTTCCGCGTGTTCATGTGTTTTGGGGGCGTGGCTTTGAAAAGAGCCCAGAAGGGAGAAGGTGGAGTGAATGGAAATAATGAGCTGTCTTTAAAACAGTCGTAAGAGGTTTACAGACACTCAAATTTTATACTTTCTTTTTCAGAGTACTTACATTTAAATTATGTATTGATATATAAAGAAAGTTTAAACAAATTTGGAAAAAAGTTATTTAACCAATTCTTACTTACCCTACCTTTAAAGGAGTGGTTCTGTTGTGTTTTTCTAGGATTGGTTGTGTTTATGGGGCGCAGTATAACATGTCTTAACACTTTTTTTTATGCTGTATTTGTAACACCGTTGTCTCCACTGTCCTTTGAACAGCTCGTTTGCTTCCTGCTTCTATGAAGCCCATCCCTCCGAAAAATGCAATGATCTTAGATTGGTTAGATGGTCAAATGTAGTTTCATGTATTTTTATTGGCTGAAATGCCAAGCACAGGTCGTCCTGAAACGTCACGCCCCCGACCATTACGGACAAAAGTCACATCTGTGGTGACTAGCAAGGGTTTATGATGTCACCAACCTAGGAAGAAGCTCGCTGTAGTCCAAACTGGCCGTTTTTGCAGGCAATAAACTGCCGTAACTTTAAAAGACAATATCTCTGTTTGCATTGAACTTTTAGCGCTGTAACTTTGCAGATACTGTTTATGCTCAAGCAGCAATATTACACACTAACTAAAGTAAAAAAGTGAAATTGCATGCGACCACCCCTTTAAAATATATTTTACCACGGTTTGTCTGAATACTCGATCTGATTGGCTAGAAGGCAATAAAACCATTTAATGCACAGGTAGTTCTAAGTCAGTTTAATTACAATTCTATAATGCTGTTTATGACACTCACACACAAGATCATGCTGTGTTCACACAGAACAGCAGCAAAGAAACACCCCCCCCCCTCTCTCTCTCTCTCTCTCTCTCTCTCTCTTTCTCTAATTAATCCAAATAAATGCTATAATTCATTAATTTAAATAAATGTAATCTTACGCACTACTTTATCTCTGTCTAAATCAAAACGTGCAGAATGTAAGATCTAATGAGCCCCTAACTGTCGAAAGGGCAGAATGCAAGATCTAATGAGCCCCTAACTGTTGAAAATAACCGTCAATTTTACCCTTCCATTGAAATGGCATGCTGCAAACATCAATAACAGCTTTAAGTTTTTATGCTGGCAAATGACCATGGTATACGCAGGGTAATCCATAGCTAGCTGTGCATTAAACGATTTTAATGAATTATGCCTCATTTTGAGTAGTTCTTTGCCTCCATGTCATGCATTAAAATAATTTAATGCACAGATACCCATGAATTATCCCTTACACACACACACACACACACACACGTCTGGTTCACTATCTTTGTGGGGACTCCATACACGTAATGGTTTTTATACCGTACAAACTGTACATTTTATCCCCCTACACTGCCCCTGACCCTAAACCTACCCATCACAGGAAACATTCTGCATTTTTATATTTTCAAAAAAACATAATTTAGTGTGTTTATGAATCAATTTATATTGTGGGGACCGCTGGCTGGTGATCTCAGGTTTTACTACCCTTATGAGGACAATTGTCCCCAAATTGTAATATAAACAAGGACACACACACAGAAGCACACACACACAGAAGCACACACGCACGCACGCACGCACGCACGCACGCACGCACGCACGCACGCACGCACGCACACACACACACACACACACACACACACACACACACACACACACACACACACACACACTTTTACTATATTCATATTTAAAATGTATTCAATGCGTTCTTGCTCAATATGATGTTATTATAACACTGTTCAATTCTATAAGTTTTTAGATTAACAATAGTTTATTATTATTATTATTATTATTATTATTATTATTATTATTATTATTATTATTATTATGTAATTGCAGTTTTTTTGGATTGCTTACACACTAAAATTGAAAGTAGTACACTATTAGCAAAACCTTACACTCAAGAAGCAAAACATCAGCCCATATTTGCACAACTATAAGCACATTGTCAACCTCACACTTGTTGCAAAACTCTACACACAGTGATTTGCAAAACACTAAACACACTTAACATAAATTACACACAAAAAATCTACTATGAAGTCACTTCCTTGGAATACCATAGAACTGACTGTCAAATTACAGCACCGTCCAACCAATTGGTTCAACACAGTCATCAAGTGTGCAAACACTGGTTTGCTTAATTGTAGACACACCAATCAGTTGTATAAGCACTATAAAAAGCAGCAGGTGAGGTCATCAGTCTTCAAGCACAATGGAAAGAGTCAGAGAAAGAGTAAGATGATGAGGAGAACGAGGAGGACAAGGAGGAGGCCTGTGACCAGATGGAGGTAGCAGCAATGCAAGGATGGATTCGTCATTCAAGACGTTTCTTTCCAAGGTGTCTTGCTAATGATAACATAGCCTGCGATGTTGATGAAAATCTCTGGCCAGATCCAGCTAGGTGAAGAGACAATGTAAAAAATATATATTTTTTATTTTTTATGTTTTGTTTTTTTACAGTAAACTTGCAGTACAATACATAAAGTGACATTTTGTTACAGTATTACAGTTTTTCTCGATTGCTTAAACACATTTCTTGAGACTATGCCTCATATTCTCAAAACTATAAACACAAATCCATAACGTCTCACCCAGTTTCCCAAACAACCTATTTTCAGGTCAAAATGAAGCTCTACACTCAAAACCATTCACTCTTGCTGAAAAACCAAACTTTGCCCTCAGACAAGACACACAAGCCCTCAAAATCACACACACTACAACATAGTCTAACACACTGGTACAATAAATTCAAAACAACATTTCCATAACTGGTAAGTTATGTTACTTGTGGTTCCCCTCCTCACAAACCTTTTCACATGATGAACAAAAGACACAACCAATGGATACATTGGCACATTTTATTCATTCATTCATACTACACAGTACAAAAAAAAACAAAAACAAAAAAATGTATTCCGCCTCAGCCTCCCATCTTTGGTCTGGGTCAGGCCAGAGAATCTCATCCACATCACAGGCTATATTAGCCCTAGCCTGGCAGCGGGGGTAAAATCCTCTTGCATGCCTGATCCACCCCTGGCACACATCTACTGACACATGGCCTGGACGAGGTGAACAAGCATATAAGGTTCTCGATCAAACACTTTCCACTAGTGTTGTAGTCAAGACCACCTAAACCGAGACCAAGACAAGTCCAAGACTTTGAAGGGTCGAGACCAAGACAAGACCAAGACTTTGAAGGGCCGAGACCGAGTCAAGACCAAGACTTTGAAGGGCCGAGACCGAGTCAAGACCAAGACCAAGACAGGCCGAGACCGAGTCAAGACCAAGACCAGTGCATGTCCCCACACTTATGATAAAATGTGGAATATGCATATGATTGGCACTTCTCTCGTATGATCAACTAAACTGGCTCTAATTTCATCCGAGACTGCTTGTCTTCCTCCTTCTCCTCCTCCTCCTCCTCCTCCTCCACATCCTCTTCCTCTCCCTCCTCCTTCACCATGTCCTCTTCCTCCTCCTTCACCACCCACGCCCTTACGAAAGGATAATATATTTACCAATATATTATTTTGAAATATATTATAATATATTGTAAATACATGGAATAATATATTGATGGTATACAGTTTTTCTCAATTGCTTAAACACATTTCTTGAAACTATGCCTCATATTCTCAAAACTATAAACACAAATCCATAACGTCTCACCCAGTTTCCCAAACAACCTATTTTCAGGTCAAAATGAAGCTCTACAATCAAAACCATTCACTCTTGCTGAAAAACCAAACTTTGCCCTCAGACAAGACACACAAGCCCTCAAAATCACACACACTACAACATAGTCTAACACACTGGTGCAATAAATTCAAAACAACATTTCCAAAACTGGTAAGTTATGTTACTTGTGGTTCCCCTCCTCACAAACCTTTTCACATGATGAACAAAAGACACAACCCATGGATACATTGGCACATTTTATTCATTCATTCATACTACAAAAAAAACACACACAAAAAAAAAAAAAAATTTGGATTCCGCCTCAGCCTCCCGTCTTTGGTCTGGGTCAGGCCAGAGAATCTCATCCACATCACAGGCTATATTAGCCCTAGCCTGGCAGCGGGGGTGAAATCCTCTTGCATGCCTGATCCACCCCTGGCACAACACAGTCTCACCCCTACTCGTCAAATGTTGCCGAACGGTCAAGGGACCCTGACGTCAGCTGTTGACGCACAGGGTATCCCTAAATCGCCATTTTTCGACGTACTGGGTAATCCACTGATTTCAATGAGAAACCTAGGACGTCATAAACAGACGTGTTGGGCATGTGAATGTTATCGTTATGATGGAATATATTGGGTTATAATTTTTACATTATGACATGTTGGAGTGTGATTCTCAATTTAATCAGCCAGCACAATTGTATTTACATTTATTTACGCTATGATACACGTTTGAAACAGCAGTCAAACCCCACCCCGCCCTAAACCTACCCATTTGCGTATTATATGATATAAAACACAGACTGTAACAGACAACAGGCAAACTTTATTGAAAAAGTCCAACTATTCCGAGGCCAAACGATTGAATTGTGTGAAGAAAAGACCCAAAAGCAATCACCGTCTCTATCCGCGCCGCGCGCGCCCCGGCGTCACACTGAAGACGCCACAGGTAGACCCCTCGGCGTCACGCGATGGACGAACTGGGAACCCAATTGCTTTCAGTGGGAAACCTTTGGCGTCAACATTAGACGGCAATTCTATCGGTATGAAATCGCGCTGAAGAAGTCTCATTCAGAACACATCGCGATGTTTGGCATCAGATCACGTGTGCCACATGTTGGTGAGTAGTCATACATATTATGTCCTAATATTTGATATAAAGTATTTTCTGCTTGTCGTTATCGATCATGTTCAGTCACTGCATTGTATCTGTCATCATCTCCACTGAGGCTTTGCATTTCTTTGCTTTCTAAATAAACACACCTTGCTAATAGGGTGATTAAACACTGTCACGTGACGTGCTATAGACCTTTAAACATTTGTTAATATTTAATAATAATTACTAGTGTAGTTCCAACGTGGAATTTGTAGTAGAAGCACAATAAAAAAATAAAATAAAAAAACACTTGCCATGCGTTTACCACAGTATTGGTAGTTTTAATGTGATATTTGTTGTAAATAAACAGTAACCACAACAATTACCATGCTTTAAATGCATTTTAATGTAAAAAACAAATATTGTTATTTAAATAGTATAGTATATCCAGAGCTGTATTTGTATATGAAGAGTTCAGATGCAAAAGCCTCAAAAAGCCACTTCGGTCACATGACATCAGATATTCAATTATTTTTTATTATTATTAACGTCCCGTTTGCATGTAAATAATGTATGTGATCACAAAATCAAGTGCGTTATCTACATTTTCAAACAAATTCATATGATATAGCTTGCTATTATATACTTTTAATAATGGGAATGCACACATATCTGTGAACTTATTACATAAATGTATTTAACATTTAATTATGCATCGTTTTTTACAGAAATAAATCCTACAGTTATGTATAAACTGACAACATCATCATCATGTCCTGTCCTGGGCACATTGGGCAACATGTGTCCTCCAACATATTCGATCTGTGGCCACGTTTTCACATCTTCTCATGGAACACCGGCATTGAGGTCTTCGAGAAACATCTGTCTCATATCTTCCTTGGTTTTCCCTGTCTCGTGCGTCCTCCTGGTGGTGTCCACTTCATAAGTGTTTTTGGGTGTTGTTGTTTGGGCATGCATAGGACATGTCCAGTGAAGTGCACCCTTTGCTCTGTCACAGTGTCTCAAAGTCTTCACGTGGAGTCTGTGGAGTCTTATGATCTCTTTGATATATGCAGAACCAATATTCATAAACTGTTCTTGATGTCTGCCTATGCCTTTATCATCAGGAGTTTTAGTGAAGGACATATCTATTGCCATCCACTAGTTCTAGTCATGCATTGACTTCATGATGCTATAGTCCAATGTATATTTCTGCATTTGTTGTTTGTTTGAACAAATGAAGATAGTGAGAGTTAATACCTTTTGAAATCAATAATTATTCATTAAAACTTTTATTACAATGGTCACTAAAGTACATGTCCACCATAACTACCTCTATCATTATTTCACTACCTATCATTATATCACTACCTTGTTAATGTAACTGTAACATGAATGTACTTTATAGAAGTATTTTCTTACTGAAAATGGTTAACATTTACAATAATCATCAACTATTTTAATTGGCATTTAATTTAGTTACAATAAAAGTGAACAATAATCGCAAATATATAGTATTAAAGTTTAGAATGTAAAATGTTATTTTTTTGCATATATATATATATATATATATATATATATATATATATATATATATATATATGGGCACTACATTTGTATTTAAACTGTTTGACATTAAATATTGGAATATGCTTACAAAATTGTGTGCATTCATTGTGCTTTTGTTATATTTGTTTTAATTCCAAGAGTTCAGATTGTAAAGGATGGCTTAAAGAAGTTTATGCTTGTAGACCATTGCATAGAAAAAGGATTCTCTTTCAAATATATTTATTATGCATCAGTTTAACCACACAAAGAAGACTTTCATTTTAAAATGTGAGTTTTATTATTTAATTAGAATAAATAAATATTTAGCCTATATTTAGAATAAATAATATTTAATATTTATTATAATAAATATAATATTTAGCCTAAATATTAATTCTTTAAGGAATCTACCCCTTCAGTTGAACCGGATGAGATGTGATATAATTTACCATAAATGGACAAGTAAGTGTGACGCCTGTGTTCAGCTGGGTTGTCATTGGCTGTGACTTTATCGCAGAACGCGCAGTGATTGGACTATCTGTTTTAACTCATATAAAACGGCGTTTCATGTTACAAAGTATGTTTTGGTGTTATTACGTCAGTAATACGTTAAGCTAACTATAAAGTGTCGCTATGTTCTGAGAAATGACTCCTTTACTGAGAACCCAACCCTAACCCTAAGCATTTCTGCACACTTCTATGAACTACAGCGCCATGTTTCCCATTGCATTGATACAATGACAGATATATGGGTAATGTAGTTTAAAAGGTTTCATAATGAAACAATAAATGTTAAGTAAATTACATATTTAATGGACAACTGGATATTAAAATATGTTCATTGTGTAAACCTATATGACATATATGAGGGCCAAGCTGAAATTGTATATTTTACTGTGAGCACTTTTAAAAAAAACCTTTATGGCAGCTTTACATATATGTCTGAAAACTATGGCCAACATTATTTAGTAAACATTGCATATGCAGTTGTCCTGCCAATTTTCTCTGTGATACGCTAACCAGACTTTGAGTTAAATCCATTTGAAATATGCTTTTTTTTTGCTCTTCAAGGGGCCACTACTGGGTCCCTGGAGGTGTAAGGGCAGTACAACATACACAGATCTATTCTCCTCCTCACGTACAACAAACTTTGAGTCACATTTAAATATCAGAGTATTTTGTCTTTTCTATTCTAACGTCATGCTTGTGTATAGGTTTTGATATTGTAAGACCATCTGATGAAATACAGAAATATTTGAAAGAAATGTTGTAAAATAATAATTATTAAGTTTTATTTTCTTTTATGGATAAACACTAATAAATATAATGGATGAACCTGCAACAACTTGCCATTATCCACTTTCCAGAGTAAACAAAAACTATTTATATTATTTACACTTCATTATTACTATTAAATATAGGCCCATGCACCATTAAGTAAAATAACAAGAGACATTGTCACAATTTCATCTACACCCTCTTCACGTACCTGGCATCGAAAATGTGCATGCTTTAATTTTTATTGCAGTAGTAGATGTACCAGAATGATCAACATGGATCATCTTCAGTTAAGCTTGAAGTGTTTGTAATCCTTCCCTTTATTTCACTGAAAACTGACATACTTGTCACAGCATGCAAGTATATACAACTTTTTGGAGCATTGTACCAAATATAATATAACCAGATAAAAAATGTTTACTTATCAAGTAAAAATATTCTTGGTAATTAATTAGATAACCTAAATAAACTTGTTGAATGTGTATTTACTGTACCAAACACCATACACAATACTCACCATACTTTATCACTCAACACTTTATTGGAGGATACAGTATACAGTTGATAAAGTAGAATATAGTCAAATTAGATTCAAGATAAATAAAAATGGGTTTTAAAAAACACATTAACATCATATTAATGCATTCACAGCGGCTGAAGCCACACAAATGAGTGCCACATAATCCCATCCAGTCAACTATGATACAGAAAACAGATTTGATATAGTGTTGGAAAATAATGATTCATTATTACAACTAGACTGGTTTCTGTCTCTTCCCTCTATCATGTTCATGTTCTTCTTCTTCTAAACAGTTCGCCCACTTGTACCCTACAGTATAATCAATGTACAGATGATGTGATCACTGATGTTGTGTCGCCTTTTCTCAACCAGAGGAAGAAGTCGTATAATCCGGCGTTCTCCAGTCCTGGTCTAAAAGTAAAACAACAAACACAATTCATATTAAGTTTAATGTACAGTCAGGTTAACCTATGTTCTTCAGTAAACTCTCCACCTCAAAATGGGCAGAAATGCCAATTCCTGATTTAAATTTACAAAGCAGCAGTCAGTACATAAAATAATATACACATTGAAGCATTATGTATAATATTTCAGCCCATTATAATAGCCAAGTACTGAACAAAAACTAATTTACCCATATCAACAGCAACCTTTTAAACAGTAGATCTTTTAGAAAGAACTAACCAGATATTTCAAAGAACATTTACTATTTGATTCCTAATATGTCCCAACTCATTATCTTCTAAAGCTACCCAGAACCATCCATGGTCTACAAAACAATGGAGAAATACATGGAGTTTATAACAACTAAATGCTTTTTCCCACACTTGTCTACTTTTATCTAAGACAAAAAGACGGTGCAGTTTTTAAGAACTGAAGGCCAAAAGTGTAATAATAATTGTATCAAAAAGGGAAAACAAATATTTACCATTTTAAATAAATCCAAGATACAGAACCTCATTTGCTTATTTTAGGAGTTATTAAAATATTTAGACATGAATAATGGTACGTATTTTATCAGAGTAGAAATAATGATCACTGTTGAAATGAATAGTCCTTTGAGAGATCAACATCAAATTTTGTACTACATATTACAGCATTGCTTCAATACAAGACATACCAATGGACTTGCGCACTTTTCTGTCTTCTTCGGGCACAAGATGTCCATCTTCCTTCCTCACCCTAAACAAAGGACTTATTTTCTTAGCTTGCTTCGATATAAGGTCTGGTCTTTCTTCTCTTCTGTAAAACAAGAAAGTATCATTTACTCTGTGCAAATACTATTGTTTTTAAAACATATAAATTAAGACAGTTAAAAGTATGTAATAGCAAGCTATATCATAAGAATTTGTTTGAAAATGTAGATAACTCACTTGATTTTGTGATCACATAAATTATTTACATGCAAACGGGACGTTATAAACAGTGCAAGTGATCTGATTAAGAAAAAATAATTGAATATCTGATGTGTCATGTGTAATAAAATGTGACCGAAGTGGCTTTTTGAGGCTTTTGCATCTGAACTCTTCATATACAAATACAGCTCTGGAAAAAAAATTAAGAGACCACTTAACATTTAGAAATCCATGTTAAGTGGTCTCTTCATTTTTTTCAGAGCTATATGTACGAGAATCATACGAATTTGACAACTTGTTAAATCTTGTGAATTATTAAGACTTTGGGAATATGTTCTTACTGATTGAGATATGGGATTTGTAAGAATAAGTAACAACAAATGCTAAATAAAATGTTTGATAAAGGGTTCAAACCAACACATACATACCATTACAAATATTTGCTGTTGCAGCTTTTGGCTTTCCCCGTTACTTCTCCACAAACAAGAATGGGTTGACTGAGTCCGAGAGGCCCTTTTGGTCTTTTCAGGTAAAAAAAAAAAAAAAGAAAGAGAGAAAAAAAGTCATAATATATAATATATAGCATTATAAAGTATACTATTTAAATAACAATATTTGGATTTTACATTAAAATGCATTTAAAGCATGGTAATTGTTGTGGCTACTGTTTATTTACAACAAATATCACATTAAAACTACCTATACTGTGGTAAACGCATGACAAGTGTTTTTATTTATTTATTTTTTTTATTGTGCTTCTACTACAAATGCCACGTTGGAACTACACTAGTAATTATTATTAAATATTAACAAATGTTTAAAGGTCTATAGCACGTCACGTGACAGTGTTTAATCACCCTATTAGCAAGGTGTGTTTATTTAGAAAGCAAAGAAATGCAAAGCCTCAGTGGAGATGATGACAGATACAATGCAGTGACTGAACATGATCGATAACGACAAGCAGAAAATACTTTATATCAAATATTAGGACATAATATGTATGACTACTCACCAACATGTGGCACACGTGATCTGATGCCAAACATCGCGATGTGTTCTGAATGAGACTTCTTCAGCGCGATTTCATACCGATAGAATTGCCGTCTAATGTTGACGCCAAAGGTTTCCCACTGAAAGCAATTGGGTTCCCAGTTCGTCCATCGCGTGACGCCGAGGGGTCTACCTGTGGCGTCTTCAGTGTGACGCCGGGGCGCGCGCGGCGCGCGGCGCGGATAGAGACCGTGATTGCTTTTGGGTCTTTTCTTCACACAATTCAATCGTTTGGCCTCGGAATAGTTGGACTTTTTCAATAAAGTGTGCCTGTTGTCTGTTACAGTCTGTGTTTTATATCATATAATACGCAAATGGGTAGGTTTAGGGCGGGGTGGGGTTTGACTGCTGTTTCAAACGTGTATCATAGCGTAAATAAATGTAAATACAATTGTGCTGGCTGATTAAATTGAGAATCACACTCCAACATGTCATAATGTAAAAATTATAACCCAATATATTCCATCATAACGATAACATTCACATGCCCAACACGTCTGTTTATGACGTCCTAGGTTTCTCATTGAAATCAGTGGATTACCCAGTACGTCGAAAAATGGCGATTTAGGGGTACCCTGTGCGTCAACAGTTGACGTCAGGGTCCCTTGACCGTTCGGCAACATTTGACGAGTAGGGGTGAGACACGCATCTACTGACACATGGCCTGGACGAGGTGAACAAGCATATAAGGTTCTCGATCATACACTTTCCACTAGTGTTGTAGTCAAGACCACCTAAACCGAGACCAAGACAAGACCAAGACTTTGAAGGGCCGAGACCGAGTCAAGACCAAGACCAGTGCATGTCCCCACACTTATGATAAAATGTGGAATATGCATATGATTGGCACTTCTCTCGTATGATCAACTAAACTGGCTCTAATTTCATCCGAGACTGCTTGTCTTCCTCCTCCTCCTCCTCCTCCTCCTCCTCCTCCTCCTCCTCCTCCTCCTCCTCCTCCTCCTCCACCACATCCTCTTCCTCTCCCTCCTCCTTCACCACGTCCTCTTCCTCTCCCTCCTCCTTTACCATGTCCTTTTCCTCCTCCTTCACCACCCACGTCCTCTTCCTCTCCCTCCTCGACCTCTTCCTTCATTTCTTTGTGGATCCATTGTTCCAAAGCTCAAATGAACTGACTCTGGCACTTTTATGTATCTTGAAAGTTCTGATTGATGTGTGTTAAATTTTGACTCTTAGTGTTTTCACCTGGGTAATTGTGTGCTAATTGAGCTGAAACTATGCTGACTTGAGTGAACAATATTGAATGCTAGTGCTTTCTAAATGACCACATGGTCTAGGCAATGAGAAATTAAGGGATTTGTATGTAGAGTTTTGCAGTGACAGTTCAACAAATCTGACTCATGTGTCAAAACAGGGAATAGTGTTTATAGTTTAGTGAAATGGGTGTGCTTTTTGATAAATGGCGTTATGGTTTTGAAATTTTAGTTCAAAAGCCTGGTTATAGTGTTTAAGCAATCGAGAAAAACTGTAATACAATATATTATATAGTCCTGTAATATATAGCAAAATATACAAATGATTGCCGCTTTCATATATTGTAATATATTGGAGAATATAAATATTAAATCCCATATATGTGAATATATTGCCTAATGTATTACATGATATTTTCCAATATACTGCAATATATTTTTGTTTCGTTAGGGCGTCCTCTTCCTCTCCCTCCTCGACCTCTTCCTTCATTTCTTTGAGGATCCATTGTTCCAAAGCTCAAATGAACTGACTCTGGCACTTTTATGTATCTTGAAAGTTCTGATTGATGTGTGTTAAATTTTGACTCTTAGTGTTTTCACCTGGGTAATTGTGTGCTAATTGAGCTGAAACTATGCTGACTTGAGTGAACAATATTGAATGCTAGTGCTTTCTAAATGACCACATGGTCTAGGCAATGAGAAATTAAGGGATTTGTATGTAGAGTTTTGCAGTGACAGTTCAACAAATCTGACTCATGTGTCAAAACAGGGAATAGTGTTTATAGTTTAGTGAAATGGGTGTGCTTTTTGATAAATGGCGTTATGGTTTTGAAATTTTAGTTCAAAAGCCTGGTTATAGTGTTTAAGCAATCGAGAAAAACTGTATGAATGTCCATATCAACATTTTGGGCGTGTTGAGAAATAAATACGTTTCTTTAGTCTGCAACATTGGTCTTGTGTAGTGTTTGGTGGATTTGCCAAACTAGATTATATCTGTACATTGTTGATGGTAGCCTACTCTAATCATAAGAAAGTATATAGAAGTAGTAAGTAAACAGAGTATAGTAATATGAAACAGGTGTGTTTCATATGGTAACAAAGTGTGTTTTTTAAACAGAAGTGTATAGTTTTTACAAGAGTGTGTAATTATGCAAAGGATCTGTAGTGTTTTGCTAATTAGGTGTGTGGTTGTGCTAATTGTGTGTAGTGTTTTGAAAACACGGCCCTGTTTTGAGAATCATGCTTAAGCAATCCAAAAAAACTGTAATCATGCCCTAACCCTACTTTGAATTTAGGAATTTTGCTACTATTCGAAAATAAAATAACAAAGCTATCTGTATTTTATTCCATTTCAACTAGCAGGCTTTGAAAAATAAGAACCAGTAGATACTGTAATCTTGATGATCTCTTATTGTTTCTTGAGGGACAGATAAAATAACTATTTTGGCCATTAATTATCACTATTGTTTAGTGATTCGAATAATTTCATTAGTCTTAACTACACACTCAAGACAGCACAAGATACCTCTCAACCCTGTTCCAAAGGCACTGTGGATTCATCGCTAAATTATGTGGGCCCTCAGCACACACATCTGTATTCTGTCTGCCGCACTGCCCTTGTGATTGTATTTCACTTGCTGCAGGTAGAACTGCATCTCCAAGTCCCTTGACAAGAGCACAGACAAGCATCAATGATTCGTACTGAGCCCCCATGGAATACAAGGAGACTATTGCTCTAAATCTCTTTTTGGTTCATTTGGAGAGTTTGCTGCACTTGTCTGTAGAGGTCTTCATGCAACTCTGTAGTGTGATGATCCCCATTAAGAGAAACAGCCCAGGAGGCACTCAAGGATAAGAGGGTGCTTCAGAATTTGATGCCACTTCTCTTAGGTAAGTGACCACACTGTCGAGACTCAGCATTTAAATGAGACTGAAGTCTTGATAACACAGCTCATTTTTGCCCCAGCCAGACACAACATATCCAAATACAGACAGTTAAGTTGTTTGATAAGGTTTGCTTTGTGTTGAATGCAAATGTATTGCCAAGGCTTTAATGTATCACGTTGTCTGCAGTGGCTCAGTGGTTCATGTAGATTGACTACAAACCAGAAGATTGGTGGTTCGATCCCGGTCAAGGTGTCTATGAGCTAGACACCTAACCCCAGCTGCTCCCGACGAGCTGGATGGTGCCTTGCATGGATGACACCGCCATCGGTGTGTGTGTGAATGAGGAAGTGAATGGGTGAATGTTAGGCAAGATGTAAAACGCTTTGGCTGGCCATGGGTCTGTTAAAAGCGCTATATAAATGCAGTCCATTTACCATTTTTGTCTGAAGACAAGGTCCACCCTCTGGCCCCTGATAAGACAGCAATCATTCGCTGGCTTCCTCTGTGCCTCATGCACCAACACATCAATTGAGCAGCAGGGTTCCATGATAATATTTAGACAACTTAATTTGTTCTGATGACACACCTTTATAAACTACATGGCCAAAAAGGATCCGGAAATTCCTTCTAATAAGCATGTTTGGTTTTGGTTTTGGCTAACAAAGATATGCTTGGGATGAATATGAGGGACAACCATGTTCCCGCAACAAGTTGAAAACCTGTGGAAAAAGATTATAAACTGTTATAGCAGTGAAAGGAGGACAAGTTTTCTGTTAATACCCACATGTCCACATAATTGTGGTCATTTGCGGTGACTATTTATATCAGTACAAATTGCAGTCCAAATACATTAGTTTTACATTTTAATCATAGCATATTAAAAACCAGCTACTAAAAAACAGTAACTTAATGCTTAATGGTACTTAATGATAATGTAATGTATTTGAAGTAGTAAATAAAAGTAAAAGTTTGTGTTTACATAATATATGTGTAATATATGTGTACTGTGTATAATTATGTATATATAAATACACACTTATTCATGTCCATATATATACTCTATATGTATATTTAAATAATTGATATTAAAGGTGCCCTAGAATGGAAAATTGAATTAACATTGCCATAGTGAAATAATACGAGTTCAGTACATGGACATCACATACTGTGAGTCTAAAACACTATTGCCTCCTACTTCTAATGTAAATCTCGTGAATGACAAACACCACGGAAAAAAGTGCTTCTCAACATAAACCCAACAGTGACGCAACCGCTGGGGATCATTAATATGTACGGCCACAACATTTGCATATGTCCGAACATGTTCATTGTCAGGCGGAACTGACGGAGCCGAATCATCGGGAGTGAAGGTAAACAAGCGACACTCGAGGATAGCAGAAACGGCAGCTCTCATGGACACAAATGTCATGTTCCAGGCTGTGCAGGAGACGTGAGGACTTTTCATACCCTTCCCACTGATAAAAAATGTCAACAGTCATGGTTGATGTTTATTATAATCGGATACCACAACAGTTTAATTCAAAATCGTTCGTTTGTTCGGCCCATTTCAAGCAAGCTTTGCTCAGCGTCTTAAACTGAAGTAAGGGGCAAATTCTGGCAAGCAGTAAGATTTATCCATTGACTGTTATTGACTGTTTAAACAGTTTCTGATTTTCTCACGAGCCGCTTCGCTGTACAACTAAACTGCTGTGTGCTGTGAGCTGCTGAAATAAGCCAATCAGAGCAGAGCTCAACATTAATATTCATGACTCTTCCAAATAAGGCAAAAACAGTAAATGGACCTGTAAAACTGTATCTGGACAATTATTTGCCCTTAAATAAGCCACATACCCTCTATGTAGATATCAGAGAACAATTTAAAATATTGTTTCAACTTATTCTAGGGCACCTTTAAATATAAATATTTATAACAATATATAAAAAAAAGTTTTAAATATGCACATATTTATATATACATAATAATTATAGATGGTACACACACATATATTATAAACACAAACTTTTATTTTGGATGTGATTAATCGTGATTAATCGATTTGACAGCACTTATATGAAGCCAATAGTTCCCTTTCGAAAGGTAACTCGCGCTGCGTCAGCTGACGCTACGGGGGAACGCCTCCAGCATGACCAGTGTCTGAACTACTATCAAATCACGGCAAGCCTATTGACCGGCGACAGCCTATGATGTCATCAAGGTGTGACCAGGAAGTATATAAGGGTGCCTTGCAAACATGACACCAGCTTTTTCATCTGAAGTGACTTTTTTGTCGGAATGCTTCAAGTCAAAGGTAATCCAAATTCATTTGATTTCTGCCTGGGATTAAGAGCGTGCACAGGCAAGCTCTTATGGAGTTGTTTGTTTGTTTGTGTGCAACGGGAGCGTTTGTTAAACACAGTATGAGATCTCTCCGCTCTCGTCTGACTCTCTTCCTGAGGAAAGAGGATGGTTGCATCTGAGACTAGTGACATGGTCCCACTCACGCCGAGGCTGAGCAAGGACACAAGTCATGGTTGCCTCAGATGGGGCTCGCCGATCGTCACAATAGGGCAGTTCCCTCTGGCGATCTGGCGGCTGACGAGATCTATTAGAAATGCTCTTAGGGATGGCTGGGAAGAAGATAAACTAGTTCGCAGCCATCCTGAACCTGTATACGTAGCCGATGAATATTATGGAACGCGCTGCAAGCAGGCTGCGGCTGCCATGTGGGCGCGTTAGAGGAGAGATCGCTCGTATTAGACTTACGACCGATTTCTCCCCGGCCATAAAATCATCGGCTCAGTTGAGCTTTCCATTCCTTTCTGATCTCCTTACTGAGATCGGGAGGGCATGGAAGAACCCATATCCAGTATGTGCACTGACATCAGCAGGTATGAATGCTGATGTTTGGAGGATGAGTGGATTTGGATAGGTGTTCTCGCCACGGTTTGTCGTTAAGAGTAATCTCCGGTCCGGGTAGGCGGGAACACTGAGAGCTCCAACCCTGCCATCTGAGCTTTTTTAACAATACGTTTTCATTAGATGGCAGGGCATACACAGCAGCGGGTCAGCCTGGTGCTACTTTATACACATTGTCGGTTACAAGTATACTGGGAGGGTCTGCTGAGGGATCTCAATCAGGGCAAAAAAAAAAAAACCCTGATGCAGGGCAGTGGACATGCACCACACCAGCGATAGCAGGGCACGAGGGCCAGCATCGAGAAAGCGTGTGCGGTGGTGTCTGAGGACACGCACGCTGCTGAGATCGCGGTCCCAGGCAGGCGGGAGGCATTGCGATCATAGACCAGTGACGGGGCCTGAGGGCCAACATTGCCTCTCGTGTGCCCTGTGGTTGAGAGCAGGGCGCAAAGAGGCGGACTCCCAGAGAAGAGGAAAGGTGTATCACAACGCGGTTGGCCTGGATGATATGGTCTTCCCCTGGTGGGTGAGTTAAGAATTACAACTGACTTTTCTCCTCTTCTTCAGCATCTTCACAGGCGCTTCTTGCAATCGGCCCGTGGTGGGGCCGTAAAACGATGATACTCTAGGTCCCGCCTGGCGGGTATGTGAGAAGCGCCCCCCTCAGGTTTGGTGCACCGAAGCATGCATGTTACATGAAAGCGATGAGGCACCAGAGGAGATCGGGTGAGTCCCCTTTTTAGGGCAAACATTCTTTCTTTCCCGTATGTTTGGACACTATGCTTCCCTGAAAGGTTTTGTGGGATGATGGATGTGGGAAACAAGTTTCTACAGAGAAGATTGGGCCTGTAGTTCCCCGGTGGGGTGGCTAGAACAATGTTTGTGATAAACACTGTGTGTTTATGTTAGGCTGTATGTTTTGCTAGTGAAGCACTGTGGTCTGTGGTAGGCTCATCTTGATATGTAAATATGAGCAGTTGAGGCCATCGAGCATGCCCAACGCATGTAGCGTCGATATAGACTTATGTGCATTCTCCGAGTCGAACTGTTAGGCCCATAGCCACCTCTGGGTAGCGTTAGCACCTCTGCTAGTGAAATATCTACATGACTGTATGAGGTCAGGCTAGCGCATGAACTGCAGTAAGGTCTGTCCCAGCCCTTTTTAGGGCCTTGATTTTGGGGTTTTATCAGATCGATGCTGGATGGCCCTCACGAGGGCGCTGCATCAAGTTGGCCTAGGCTAGCCTAGGCAAAGTGCCCCGGCAAGTTGCCACGGGCTCCTGTCAGTGCATCTGCAGGCTTATATGCCTACCCGGCCTTCCCTCAGTTCAGGGTCGTCCGGCCAACGCCCACCCCCCTTTCTCTGCGCTTGGGGGCTGTTATTAATGCAGAGTGGTGTGTAGCAGAAAGGATTGCGACTTTGCCAGTGGTCGTGGGACAGGGTAGGCATCTCTTCGCTTGTGCGCAGTTAGACTAGCTTTGTTAACACCGCCCCCCAGAGCTTATTGTGGCCGCCACTTCTAGGCGGCCCCTGGCCTTATCCTGGGAGGGACGGCCGGTTGGTAGTATGTATTGAAGGCTTCACTTCTTGCTCTGTGTCTTCTGCTCCACCTTTCTAGGGCTCAGGTTGAGCTTTACTTCACAACCATCTGCTTAGCATGTGTTGGTCAGATGCTCCCCTGGAGCCAAAACACTGCCATGGCTAACGCCTTTGCACTGACGGCGGTGGCCACCCTGGAGGCAGGTGACGTAAGTTGTACTCCCCTCGCTTTAGAGGGTTCAAGGTTTTGCTGAGTGCACTGCTGTTGGCAATGTGTTTTAGGTCCACACTGGTAGGTGCTGCCCGGGAGACTGCGCCGTCGCACAGAGGGCCCTACAGGCCGCTGGGATGGACCGACTTTAAAAGGCCGGTTGGCGGGGAGACGCCAGCCGAGGCAGTCTGGGCAGTTAACTCCAGGACAGGTGGTAGGTCTCATTAGACGTCCCTGCAGCAGAACCTCGTCAAAAGCAGGCCCCTTATGGCCTCCCTGGGGATAAGTCCCAAGGTGGTAAGTGGATGTCTAGTTCTTCGTCAGCCAAGCAGACAGCAACTGTCAGCCCGATTTGGAGGGGCCAGCATTAATCCAACCTGTCAGCGAGCATTCGTCGCTGGCATGGCTATAAGACCTTGCAGGACCTACCTGCCAGCCTACAGCATGGTTTACCTACTAGGCAGGCTTAAGAGCTCCCCTCAGCGAGGGTCGTCTGCGAGCTTTCGGCAGCCTGAGCCTGATCAGAGGCTCAGGTCCCCCTCGGGGCCTCCCAGTTAGATCAGCCCTGTCCGGCCTCCTGAGCACCCCTGTAATATATGTGTTCAGTAGATCCTAGGATCGAGCAGAAGAAACTCCCCTCGCTTGCAAGGGTTAGAAAGCACTATGCTGAGTACTGCTCTCCAGGATTCCCGTCTCCGAGTTCCGGTTTGAGAAGGACACTGCCAGTTTGCAGTCCCTCAGTCTGGATGCTCATGAGTAAGCAAAAGGAGGCTCTGTTTCTAAACAGACAGGGTTGGCCAAGCCGGGTTGTCCCACATAAGTGATTCCAGGTCAGACCTCCCTGGTGGCATTCGGTGAAGGATTTCCCGTATAGTGGCTGGCTGGGGCGCCCTCGGGCCCCCTAGCCACATTTCCTTAAAGGGACCCCTTCTGTTGAAGTAGTTGGTCCCAGGCCTGTGAGCAGCCGAGGGTAAGAGAGCTCAGGTAAAAATTTAATGAGGTCCTCTCTTAGGCATATAGCTTGGGTATAGCATATAGTTTGGCTATGACCGTAGGGAATGCTGTCACTGGCAGCCTAGTGTGACCAGAGGGGGAGTGGTTCAGACTTTTCTTCCGAACTCTTGTCCAGGCAGTTGTCACTGCCAGTAAGGGGCATGCACTCCCCTCAGCATGGCGGCGTGGGTATATCGTTCCCCGTAGTGTCAGCTGACGCAGCGCGAGTTCCCTTTCGAAAGGGAATGTCTCTGGTTACGACTGTAAACTTAGTTCCCTGAGAACAGGGAACGAGACGCTGCGTCATGGTTCCATGCCTCGGGGCCTGCCTGCCAAACAGTCCCTTCAGACGAAAAAGCTGGTGTCATGTTTGCAAGGCGCCCTTATATACTTCCTGATCGTACCTTGATGACATCATAGGCTGTCGCCGGTCAATAGGATTGCGGTGATTTGACAGTAGTTCAGACACTGGTCACGCTGGAGGCGTTCCCCCGTAGCGTCAGATGCAGCGTCTCGTTCCCTGTTCTCAGGGAACTAAGGTTACAGTCATAACCAGAGGCGTTTTCCACTATTTTTTGCAGTAGTCACAAATTACAGAATGCATTGAAATTGTTTGCTTTCTATATTTCTATTTAGAGTCATTTATTTCACATCTTAACTCTTACTAATAATAAGGTTATGTATTCATTATAGGCTATATTCGCTATA
Organism: Pseudorasbora parva; assembly: GCF_024679245.1. Taxonomy (NCBI): domain Eukaryota; kingdom Metazoa; phylum Chordata; class Actinopteri; order Cypriniformes; family Gobionidae; genus Pseudorasbora; species Pseudorasbora parva. The sequence goes on along the minus strand of NC_090181.1, from coordinate 26,499,809 downwards.
TGTTTCACTCTGACTTTTATAAGGTCCAAAGGTGCAATCATGCTTCAAACAAATTAGGTTGTTTTAATCCTGCGTTTGGGTTAAATATTTGCTTAAGACAACCCAATCGCTGGGTGAAAACAACCCGATTGCTGGGTTAGTCCATATTTGAGCCAACATTGGGTTGTTTTTTACCCAGAATTTTTTACAGTGTAGGCTATGTCAATTTGAGGACATACTTTTGTCATATTTCTGTAAACATACAGGGACCCAAACTTCAAGTACTGGTGTTTATTTACACACATCAAAACAAACCAAGTTCCAAGTAAAAAGACAAAATAGTAATTTCACTGAGAGAGGGGTGGGGGGGGGGGGTGAGTACAGTGAAGAGTGTGTGTTTCTCATAGCCTTATGAAATTATTTGCAATTACCATATTGACTTTTTGGGTCTCTTGTTCTGCAGTGAACATTCTTCCTCTGCCCCCAGCATCTGGACATCTAGCAATTCTGTAAAGTAATACTTTCAGTATTTTTATTGTTGTGTTTCTTATTAGAGTATGGCAGTGCTACAAAACTTAGTGTAAAGTGACTGTACTAACAGATTCTCATTTTGAAATGTCCTTATGACGCTTGTTCAGTGTAGTGGCTCGAGTTAGGCTGAACCCGTTGACCAGCTTCCCTCAGGGTCATTCCATGGTTGATTATATGATCCACATTTGTAGCTCTGATGTCATCAGTAATTCTATTTCTTCCTCTTCTTCCACTTCCTCTTCCTCTTCCCTCTCCTCGTCCTCCTCTTGCTCCATGTCCTCTTCCTCTAACTTCACCTTTTTGTCCTTGTCGTCCTCACCCTCTCGCTTCTTCACCTCCGCGTTCTCTTCTTCCTCCTCTTCTCCTAATTCTTCACCTTCATATCCTCTTCCTCTGCCTCCTCTAATTCCCACTCTTCTCACTCATCCCGCTCCTTCCATTGTACTCCACACGGACAGCTTAGGCTTACTTTAAAGTTAACAAATGATATTAAAACAGTTTTCACATGTGACAATGTGCCAGACAGTTGGCAAAATAGTGTAAATAATAGCCATACATGTGTATAGTTTTGCTAAGAGTGTGTTGATCATTTAGAAATTAAGTGTAACGCAGTGAGTTGTGTTTACAGTTCAGCAAAAAGCCCTGTGCAGTCGATTGTACCTACAGTTTTGCAAAATTTTACAAAATTGCAAACTGAGTGCAAAGCAGTTGTGCTTTTAGTTTTGCAAACTCAGTGAGTGGTTTTGCTATAAGTATTGCTTTTATAGTATAAGCTATTGCTTTATAGCTATAAGTATAGCTTTTGAAATTGTGCTATAAGAATTACAGTTAGGGTTTAAGTGTTCAGAAATTAACTGGAAACAAAACTGACAATTATAAACAGTTAAAAAAACTGAATTGTAATACTGCATAGCTAGTTGATAAACCTTTAGCTATAGCAATAGGATTAGGATTGAATAGGATTGAAAACAATAAAATTAAGTTTGGATAAACTGTATACCAATTTTGTTGCATTAGCTCAATTTAATTAAGCAATTTGAACAAGCAGTAAATCAAAAAAAAAAAAACAACAACAACAAAACAAAAATCATCGGGGGGGTTTTTGTGTGTAAGGCCCATATAATGTCTATATTCTCCATAGACGTGATGAACCTGTGGAGCTGCTGACTTTAATGGACTGTGAATACGAGGACAGTGTCACAATGGAACAGAGATATGGGTTAATCTAAGCTCTGAGCTGGCAGTCACCTGCCATTTGCTCAGGCGAAACACTTCCATCCATTTCTCGCCATTTGCAAGAAATCAATTTCAGTCCTTGGAGCAGAACCTTCTCCAGCAGTGGTCTGTACCCCATTACTCCATTGTGCTTAGGCAATGGAAAGACATAGTACAATCCTCTATTTGAAATGGAGCTATTGTTCAGATGGAATATGGGGTATTGAATGTCTCAAACCATGACAGATGTTTTCAGCTGTTACTGCAGAGCTGCATAATGTACATTGCAGTATTTTGGGTTAGTATTTATAGTGGATGTTTGTTTGAAAAATCATCTACAGGACCTGTATCTCCTACTCCTACTGACCATCTGAATTGGCTTTGAGAAACATCGCTATTCCAGTATCAAGGCTATGTGTCTAAAAATGAATGAGCAACTCATTCTGCCTCCACAAGGTGTTATGATATATAAGTGTTTCGGAGTTATCAACTTAGGGCTGGCCCCTACGTCTTGTTTATCGATTCTCCGGCTGCTGAATTAAGTGCCCCATAAATCTAAGGGCATCTCTCCTGCAGAATCATCTGAGAGGGATCTAGAGCAAAAGCCTGGGCATGTGCTGTCGTAATTCACCACAAAGATTCTGATATATTCCTTTTGTAATTATAACAGTAGAATTCCCAGGACTCAAAGAAGGAAATGTACATTAAATGATAGGTTAATGGCCAAAGGCATTAACTCTTTCCCGAGTTTATCCGGTATTAGATGTTTTCACTGGTAGGGGATGTTGTTACAAAATAGTACAGTATCTACGGATCCGACAAAGAAAAAGATTTGTATAGACAAGAGAGAGCAGATAGAAGTAAGTTAAGGTGATCATAAAACAGCATATAAATCAAAACTGCCTAAAGTTACAGAGAAAAATGTTGAACCCATTAAGAGGTATCCGACTGTTTAAGCTTCAGGGGTTGTTGATGGACTTGATCTACTCCATCTATTTAAGTGTTCAAAAAGCTAGAATAAAACATTTTGTTGTTGTTTAAAAGAAGAAGCTGTTCTTATTTTTAAATATTTACTGATATAAAACAAAATATTTCAGGGTACATACAATTTTTTGTGAATATGATAAAAAATTAAAAAAAAATAAAAAAAATGTCAAACCTTAGTAGTTCACACGTGTCATGTTTGGTTGGATTAAAACGAACCCTGATGTGATTGCTTATTTAGTGCGGTTCATTTGAACATATGTGAACGCTGCCATCCGAACCCTGGTGCGCACCAAACAAGTGGAACAAGACCGCTAAAAAATGGGTCTCGGTCCGCTTCCAAACGAATCCTGGTGCGGTTCGATTGATATATGAAAGCAACATGGACCAAAGACATGTAAACGGACCAAAGACATGTAAACTAACAAAAAAACGGACGTAATGTCACAATAATCGACACATAGTCCGCTGATTTGAAGAAGCAGAAAGATTGGTGTATCCAAAATGACTAACGTTAGAGGGCAAACGTAGAGCAACAAGGAAGTGCCTCATCAATATTTGGTCCGACGAGCATGTTTCGAAAATGATAGGTTAAAATCATTGTTCTAGAAAAAACGCACAAAAAGCATACCTGGTTCTTCTCATCAGGACCGTTGTTGCCCATTTGACAGTACAGACGACGGAACTGCCGTCTCTTTTCTGCATACAACGGAGGAAATCCTGGTGCTGTTCTGAACATTTTATGAGCTCTTCATGAGTTCTCAGCGGGTAAAAATAATGCCATATGTCCACGCATAAAATGATTGCGTTTAATCCAGCACACAGCATTGTTTTGAATGTTCGGTAAGCTTCTACATCATATAAGCCGACCAAACAGGTTGTGAGCGTCTCCCTATGCCTTTAGTTCGGTAACTTTAGGTTCGCTGTTAAAAATGCCAGTGTGAACGCTAAGTGGACCAGGACTATATGTTTTGTTTTTGTTTTTTGGTCCGGACCAAATGAACTAAACCAACCAAACTACAAGTGTGAATGCACCCTCAAAGTTCAGGAACTTTTAGGGATGGCACTTGGATACTGAACATGCTGATTGGTTGAGTTCATGCAGCATTTTGATTGGTTGACTCCACAAAGCATTTTATTTCAACCACCATTTAGTATGTTGCGGTGCTTGCTGTATTATTATATAGAATTATTTGCTATTCAAATAAACAATGGAGTTTAAAAAAACATGACCTATTAACTGACGAGGAGGTTCAGGCTTTATTAAGCTTATATTCGGAAAAAAACAAACAAACATTGTGTCGGGTAATTTAGGTGAAAATGGGGCTTTAGAAAATGCAGATGGGGAAAGAGTTTTAAATAAAATCCCCTCCTTTTTCCATGAAAAATCTTTTTAGCTTTGGGCTAAATGCAGATGTTGTCGATGATCTCCTGACTGAATAGCCTCTCTGGACCATGTACAAACTGACCTTTAATAACACATGGCTTGTTTCCATTAACATTTGAACATGAACAGTTTTGGCATAGAATATTAATAAATTAGTAAATCAATAATTATCTGATGCAAAGATTGTTTATTATTTATATTATTTATATAAATGCTTTTAAATGTTGGCGTGTTAAATAAATAATCTTATGACAGGTTTGATTATTAATACAATGTGACATGATTTTCTGTCCAGACTTTAAATGGGAAACTTCTGAATCTCCAGCAGATATTTAAAATTTGTGAACATAAATCAAAATAATGTCGCTGCAATGGTTACTGACAGTGGGAGAATCAGTGTCTCGCTCAAGGGCTTGACAGTGTTGATCCTGAAGGCATCTGAATGGACAATGCCCTTCCTGCTTAGCCTATGGCATCCAAATTTATTTTATTTATTTTTTTGACAGTGACACTTCTAACACTGTTTAAAATCTTATGCCTGATTATAGACTAGAATATAATTTTATTCCACGTTTAGATGTGATTTTCTTTGTCTTTGCTCTGCCAGTTGTCAGATATAAAAAAAGAGTGAGTAAATTGCCAAATAACACATTTGAAATGTGAATTGTATGGAAACCCACATCAATACACCAGTGTATGAGTGTGTGCTCAGTGGGAATGAAGCGATGCAAACAGCAAACTTAACCAAATGAAGGCTGCATGCAAAGATAACAGTGGACAGCAGCTCTGTTTATTTTCAGCAGTCCAGTCAGGATGAGGGCAGTTAATCTGTTCCACCAAAAATCAATAAAACCCAGAGTTCAACTCAAATGAGCCTTCCCCTGAATGTGGCTCTGGAAAACAGTCGCTATGATGCCAGAGTTCAGCAATTGTAAATTGGGAGTTACTGTACATTATGCATGTATTTTCAGTGAGTCTAAGACCAGCAGACTTAACTTTGTTTTCTTAACTGTTATTTGGTCCTTTTTTTAAGAGATAAGTTTGCCTGACTATGTGCTGTAGTGTGTGTGTGCGTGCGTGTGTGCGTGTGTGCATGTGTGCACGTGTGCGCGTGTGCGTGCGTGTGTGTGTGTGTGTGTGTGTGTGTGTGTGTGTGTGTGTGTCCATTGTCCATATTCATTGTTGAAATATATATTACAGTATTTTTTTCCCATTTCCATTATTTTACTTTCTCAATTTCAAAAATTTCTTGGATTATTGATGTTTGCCCTGGACCTTGACCAGCTTCCCATATGCAATTAAGAGAAACTCATCATGGTACTGAGGACTAGCTAAATGGAAAATGTAAGTTTAATTATCTTGTGGAGCTTAAATTCTTAATAATTGTTGATTCTTCTTTTCCCCTGAACTGTTCAGTTCTTTCATGTCAGTATGACTTTTCTGTTTATTTCCAATTAATATAATTTAAGCCACATAAGTCAAACGTTTTGTAAGAGAATGTCATCATTAAACCACCTTTATTATGCTTCTTTGGATATTACCTGATTATAGCTGTTTATGAATATAAAAATTCTGCAATGTTGCAAAATACTTGATAAGTAATTGTCTCCCAAAAGGAAGAACTGATTCTAAATTGCCTGAAATGAGTCTTCAGTAAATCCAGTCTTTACTTCCTGCATGAATGTAGGTTTGAAACAAATTTGCATAATGCCAGGCTATGATCTTCATTGCCTGCCTGCAAACAACGTCTAATTTAACCTTCCCTCAAAGTCTAGTGAGTCCTGGACAAGTTTGGTATTTGTTATCGACATGCCGAGAAGACGATGTTTTCTGCCCTAAGAAGGCAACTTTGCATACACTTTCAAGTTTAGAGAGACCGAATTCTTTTACCGAACCATTTCAGACAGTGTTTTTTGACTTTGTGTGCACCTAGTTAACCTGCAAAAGGAAATTAGTTATTTTAAATTTGCATAATATGGGCACTGTAACTCATACATTTCAAATGGAGCGAGTGGAGTAATGCATCTCATCAAGTAGGGCTGGAAACATTTAACGCTCAAAAGCATATCCAGCGCTTTTATTTCAATTTTCAAGCAGTTATGGATTTAACCATTTGGATTTGATGGGTATGTGTGTTCAGCAAATATTCAGTAGGCGGGATCCTTTGGTACTGACTCACCTACTCACAGCGGGGTTTAACATTATGTTCCATAAATTATTGCTCTTCAGGGCTTTGAATGTTCTGCAATGTTCTTTTCTCCATTTCTGCAGTTTAATTAATCTTCTCACAAAGACGTATTTGAAGTTGAGCCTGTTCCATCCTTGGTTCTTTGTATCGTTATATTCACAATATCTGTTCATGCAAAGATTATTCAAATTTGGAAATTGTCAGACATCCACTTTGTATTGTATAGCCAAGGAATATACGGTGTATTTGCAGCAGTCTGGCAAAAAAGCTAAAGAAGAGATTTAAGAAATTGTCTCCTTTACAGATTAAATTATGCAAATAAATGGGCTTTTCATGTCCAATTTAGTAATGTAATATAAAACTTCAAAGGATCTGATTACACTTTTCACAGTAAAACACCTGTGACTGCTGCTAATTCCAAAATGGTTGTTCATTCACATCAAAGGCATCTCATTACCCATGCATATCAATGCCTTCAAAAGCTCAATTTATTGTACATAGTCAATTAAATTGAATTGTGCATTCATGGATTTGTCAAAAAGAAAACCTATCAGCTATGATAAAATTCTCAGAGGAGGTGTTCGATTCAAAACGGTCTTTAAACTGTGTGTCTAGAGATGATCGAGTCTTTTTTAAATTGATGAGAAAATTGATGATGTGATCCCAGGCATGTAATGCTTTTTAGTATTTAACTAATGCTGATTGGCACATGTTCTTTTGATCTGATTGTCTGCCCTTCCGTACTGTTATTTAATTTGCTGTACCGTGTCTTTAACTATATACAGTGAGTATATCCCTGCAAATAAAAAATAATCTTGTATGTAATCATAGCTGTGGCCTCCAATATTTCAGACTCATTTAAATTCGTCACGTCATCCAAATGCAGGATCATTGTTGTGGCATTTTAATAAAAGACAAGCTTGTACAGCATGACATTAAAACCACACTGACATTTTGGATATTAATGCTGTGCATGCTGTTTTGCATCATAACATACAACACAAATGTTTCACTTTGATTCCTTAACAAAATTTCACATCTGTTCCGCAGGGAGTCACAGTATTTGCAAAACAAAGGTCTGGACTCAGTCATCATTGTAAAAGATCATTGAACGCTGTTATTTGTACCTGGAATTTCTGACTAATCAGCCTCATTTGATCCTCGATTTATTCCTCAATGCCCTGCTGGCGTGCAAAAAAAAAAAAAAAATCCCCTACTTTTATTATATTCAGTTTGGCATATTTGTGCATTTGTTGGCCTCTGGGAAGAAGACTTTATTTTCACCATATTGCAACAATCAAGCTTTTCTTATCTAAAAATGAATTCGCCAAACTAATGGTGAAACCGTTCCAGTTCCGTTATGATCCATGTAAACCGGTGAACCTTCATAACTGAAATCGAGCAAGACCCGTTCTGAGGCCTTGATGCCAAATTCATTAGTTGCCAGGAGGCTGAGGTGATTGACCGAACATGAGCAGACCAGAACCTTGCGGGACTATTAGGCCATGGATTGGAATGATTTGTATGTGATGAACAATTGGAAGGAGGTTAGGATTGGGCTGCAGGGAGCCGCTGGGTTCATTACACCAGTTCATCTTCTGTTGTGTGCTCACGTCAGCTCTTCCCCCAGAAGTCCACTCTGCTGTCCGTCCCATTCCAGCTCCAGCCTCTCTAATCATTTTGCAGGCCGGAACAGGCTTTTCCACTACCATCGGGCACCGTGTCTGACAGCTCTGACTATGCGCCGTTCAGGCCAGACACTCAGAGGGTAGATGACCATCCCGGCCTATATCAGTTTGAATCATTGGTAAAATGGCCTAGTTACTGGTTAGGGAATGAGCAGTTCTTCATTTCCTGTGGAGGCAGATTGGTTCTCAGAAGAGATCTTGTGAATGATTTTCACCTATGATCTGTTGGCCTTTGTGGATTGGGTTTAACTCAGGGCAGCAGGTAATCAATCTACTGTGAATCTGTACCCTTTGAGAAGAAGCAAGGATTGCTAAAGTCTGCTGGCAGGGATTGCACTCTCAATGAACACAAACAGTTACAATGTAGTTCTGTTTTCCTTCGTGTCAGCATCAGTGTCAGTTTTCTGTTTCCAACTGAAGAAAATGGATGGATGGATGGATGGATGGATGGATGGATGGATGGATGGATGGATAGATGGATAGATAGATAGATAGATAGATAGATAGATAGATAGATAGATAGATAGATAGATAGATAGATAGATAGATAGATAGATAGATAGATAGATAGATAGATAGATAGATAGATAGATAGATAGATAGATAGAAAGAAACGTATTGTTTGATTAATTGTTGTAAGGTGTGGTTCAGTGTGTTATCGCTCTGCTTCCTCATTGGCCTATTCTTTGTTTTTCATCTTATGAGTTTTGGGTCACTGCACTCGTATGATTTATTCTCTTCTGTCCCCAGAGGAAATGTGAAAAGGGCATTGAATGTCAGCGGAGAGTTCCGGATCCTTTGTGATTGACAGATACCCTTGCTCAGATGGCCATCGTGTGAAATATGAACGCAATTGTGCACATTATACTTGAAACGTGTGGATTTTTTCACTCTTCATTCATTCTTTTTCATCACTTCAGATTCATCGGTTGGGAGTTACTAACTAAAAGTAGGGTGTTTCTAACTTTACTCTTTTTTTGTGGTGTGACAGTTGCTCAGCTCTTTTCAAACTCTAGATTTTCTGGTGTGTGGTGGTTGTTTGCATCATGATAAAATGCTACCTTTTTTATTTAAAGCCATGTTGCTCAGAATAACTGAGGCAATTATGTCTTCCTTTTATGTTGCATCTGAAAGTGTGATTCATATTGAACTGGTATCAGTGGCGATTTCTTTAAGACTGCAAGGGAAGCTCGGCTTCCCTTATAATGTCACAAAATTAATGGTCAAATATGTACTATTATATTAACATTGTATTGACTAAAAATGCGTTAGAAAACGTTAATCTCAAAGACGAGTTCGTTCAGAATCAAGTTACATATAGCAGGTCGGCTGACTCGATTTCCTTCTCATACATTCCCGCAGCGTCACAGTGCATTTCCCTATTGAAGCCCAGCGTCCATTGACTTCAATGGGGCTGCTTTAAACGGTTTTTTTCAGCGCTTCGAAACTAGACGGTCATTGGATAAACGCTGCGATTATGTCCCGCCCACGGACGCTCAGCGTCTCTGGGAGTGAATGGGGAGTGGGCTGGCCCGGACGCTGAGCTTCTGCGTGATGATTGGAGGGTCTGCATCTCCTTTTGACTGACAGCGATTCTGTACTATAAGGAATCACTGAAGCTATTCGCGCTCAGTCCCATCGCGGATTTTTCAAGTTCATTCGAAATAAAAACTGCTGCAACCTATTTCTTTGATATTTGCTTGGTGAAATTGCTTCATTTTCATCATACATTTCACACAATTATACACAACATTCCTTGTTTCAGTTTTACAGAGTTTAATATTTTTTTAGATCGTTCATTCATTCACAGGGTAAAAGACCATTTTCTTGAAAAGGAACGTAGGGCAGAATTTACTTTTAAATAAATAAGACAATTGGCCGAAAATGAGCTTCCCCTCTCTGACAGACCAGTAGCCGCCACTGACTGGTATGTTATATATTCATTTTGTAACACTCTACAATAAGGTTCTTGTCTGGCTATCACCAGACCAAGCTCAATATAAAATTGAACAGTGGTCTGGGGAGTCTGCTCTGTATTTTCTACTGCACAAGAGGTGTGATAAACGAGCATTATTCAAATGACTGTACCTAATTGGATAGTCCTTCAACCAATCAGATCACAACAGGCATCGATCAATCTCTTCTCAATCCATTTTGTGTTAAACCCACCAATAGCGCGTCAGGTGGATAAGCCAGTCTGTGATTGGTTCCCGCAAAAGTGTAACAGAAGTAGTAGAAATTAATGTACAGGTTTCCAAACTGAGTTGCTGGGCGAAATCAAATCAGCTGATAAAAAATGCTGATTGTAAAAAATTGTTGTTTATTAAGTCTTAATACCTATTATTGATACCATTTAGCAAATTCAATATAAGTATTATTCATCATAATTTTCTGGATTCAGTTGCTTTTTGTTGCAATTTATTATGTATTAAAATTGTGTATTGCTTTAGTGTAGTTTATGTTTGTTTTATGACTAACCTTTTTTTTAAGCTACAAGCTAAGTTACACACTTTAAAAGATGCTGGGTTGTTTCAACCCAATATTATGTAAAATATGAACAAACCCAACTGTTGTGTTAAACATGTAATTTACAAATGTAACCCATTGTCTGGGTTTGTCCATATTTGACCCAAATGTGGGTTGAAACAAGCCAGCATCTTTTTAAATTTTTAGCAACAGTTTTTGAATAGCTTCCTCAACATTGTTCATAATACATGCCTTTTCTCTTTGCTCACTTTATTTCTCCAAACCTTTTTTTGGGGTGAGGCTGTAAACTCCAAACCACTTGTTCTGGTTTGCAACCCTGATGTGAAAAATGTTCCCTGGCTTGGCTTCACCATGTTGAAGGCCACAGGTAATTGAAAGAATAATTTATTAATATATTTTGATACAAATCAAAACTAACGACCTACCCTCTCAGGAAATTACAGCAGTGGGATGTGGGTGTACATTAAAGGTCTGGGGCGCACTGCTGAGTGGCATTACTCAAATAGCAGCAGGTCTGGTGGAGGCTAGCAAGGGCTGTTAATAAAGGCTTGCTGACATGCTTTCCATCATTCTTAATAGAGATATTGTCATAGGCTGCCATTTCCCAGCCCAGCAGCCCCCTGAGTGAATGGATGAGGCCTGGCCAGTGCCACTATCTATCCTCATCCCGGGTCATGACGCGAACGCTGCGCTGAATATCCACTACAATGCTTCAGCTCCAGACCCTCGTCTATCACAGCACAGATCAGACACTAGAAAACATTCTGAGATGATCTGATGCACTATTGCACTTTCAAGGGAGCAGCTCCGACAGATATGAAGCTGATATTTGTATTCAGATTTGTGGTCATTAACGGTTTCATTTTCTACTTTCTACCACAGAAATCCATCCAAATATGACTCCACAATGAGACCTTGGTGCCGTGTCCTGTGAATCCTGCCCGGAATTGCTGTTTTATTGAGGCAATATTCTCTCTAAATAATAATCAGACTTTTATTGCGTCGTTCATGCTCAGAGCTGGGGGAGTTTCTTGCTCCATCGCTTTATTGTGCCCCAGTTGCTCTTTTCAACTCTGTTCTCTAGTCTGAAGAAAATACGGAAGTAAAAAAAGCAGTTATTTGAGCCTGTATTTATCTTTATTTACCGTTTGATCAGTTGAAGCAACATGACAGTATCCCCGCACTTCCCTCCTTTGTGTTTCAACAGACTAGCAGTAAAATCACTAATAATGAGGCACACACTAAAAAGTTACAACGTGGTGAACACACTAACCGAGCACTGTTGTGAAGCCAGCGCTTTGAAATATGGCTTCTATTCTGGGATCCCGCTAAACAATGTGAAAACTCCATCTCCGTTTGGAAGCGGTTTACTGACACTCTTGCCTGGCTCGATGTGACATCTGACGGAATAATGAGTTGCTGTATTTCTTGGGAGGTCCAGCTGGGTTCAAGGGCACGCGCAATGGTCAGCCATGGCTGGGACTGTGTCTCTGGCAGAGGCTGTTCCGTCTCATTATCTGAAATGACAAGAACCAGCTGTAAGAAATGCGAGCAGATGACTAGCGATTAATGATGATCTTTCTCTTCGTTTTGTGGACTTGTGGAAAGGTCAAGGTTACTCCTTCCTGTCCTTTGCTTATGAAGTCGTGGGCTATGAATAAGGAGTGACAAAATATCCTCAAGGAAGAGGAGAGAGAAATTTCCCTGCCTTGCTTGAACACATACATGTACTTAGAGCAGCTAGGACACAACTTTTGTGACAAGTTCCACAATTGATTTATATGTCTTCATTTTGCCAAGCTCCCATTTCAGTTTTTCATCTATAGGAAGCAGTGCCATTTATATTCACTTTCTCTGTCACAGGGTGCTTTATTACCATTTTTATTTGCATATATTTATATCATATTTACTCAAACATTACCAATAAGGCTAACAAATAGTGGCTGGATTTCGGTTTTCGTTCCGCTGCTTTTTGCCCTCTATAGCCATTTAAGAATTCCCCTGCAGTTTGCTGAACTGTCACGGTAAACTTTCTACTGTCCCCTGCTTTTTTGTCTTTCTCTCCAATGTCCTCTATGCTCAGGACATGCATATTCAAATAAAACCAAGACTGATTTGTTAATTAAGATTCAGTCAGAATGAATTTGTGCTGCTGGGACAAGAGACGGCCATGCCTGCCAATGTGAGCTCAATTGTCTAACGAGAATTTAGAGATCCACTTTCATCACATTTACAAAAATAAGAAGCTGTTCTTGAGGACATGATCCCAAAAGGGCCTATTGGGGTGAAATTGGTTACTTCAAAATGTAGACATGCAAAGCAATTAGCATTTTTTTTTTGATAATGAATCGGTGCCAGTTGCATAAATTACTTGCTTTATATATATATATATCAGGCATAACATTATGACCCCAATATTGTGTTGGTCAATATTGTGTTGGTCCCCCTTTTGCTGCCAAAACAGCCCTGACCCATCGAGGCATTGACTCCACTAGACCCCTGAAGCTGGGCTGTGGTATCTGGTAATGTTAGCAGCAGATACTTGTTCTATAAATTGCAAATTTGGGCCTCCATGGATCAGACTTTTTTTGTTCTGCACATCCCACAGATGCTCAATTGGATTGAGATCTGGGGAATTTGGAGACCAAGTCAACCCCTCAAACTCGTTGTTGTGCTCCTCAAACTATTCCTGAACCATTTTTGCTTTGTGGCAGACGTGTCAAAGTAAGAGCCACATGGATGGCAGGTCCCAAGTTCTTCCCATAGTGCATCCTGGTGCCATGTGTTCCCCAGGTAAGCGATGCACATGCACCCGGCTATCCGCATGGTGAAAAGGAAAACCTGATTTATCAGGCCAGGCCACCTTCTTCTGATGCTCACATGCTTACTGTTGGCGCTTTCGCTGGGAGACAGGGGTCAGCATAGGCATCCTGGCCGGTCTACAGCTATGCAGCCCAATACACAACAAACTGCGATGCACTGTTTATTCTGTCACCTTTCTATCAGAACCAGCACTAACCTTTTGAGCAATTTGAGCTACACAGTAGCTTGTCTGTTTGATCGGACCACACAAATACATCAATGAGCCTTGGCCACCCATGACCCTGTTGCCGGTTTACCTTTCCTTTGACCACTTTTGATAGACACTGACCACTGCAGACTGAGAACACCCCACAAGAGGTGCAGTTTTGGAGATGCTCTCAACCAGTCATCTAGCCATCACAATTGGGTCCTTGTTAATCTCACTCAACTCCTTACACTTGCCCATTTTTCCTGTTTCTAATACATTAACTTTAAAGAGAAAATGTTTACTTGCTGCCTAATATATCCCACCTTCTAACAGGTGCTGTGACAAAGAGATAATTAGTGTTATTCACTTCACCTGCCAACAAATTTATATATTCCCCTTCTGTTTCACTAGTAATTAAAAAAGCTAATTAGGTGGTTCAGTAAAGTTTTGGTGTTAAAATCAATGCATATATTTACATTTTTCACACTGTGAATTGCTGTCTTTATATGGCCAGGTGCATTACAAAGCAAATAAATACAACTCATTTTATTTTAGAAAGTAAAAAACAATGAATCAAAAGAGTGAGAGCTCATTATTTTTTAAATGCAGGTCTGGCGTTGTATCAGACACACCCCTGGCGTCTTACTAATTTCACTGTTGACTGATTTGTCTAACCAGATTTTCTGTTTCTCCCCACTGTGACACTCAACCATTACAAATATCACAAACAATTGAACAATCAGATCAGATTCTCGACCTTAAATTAATCCACAGTGATTTCACAGACAAAGCACATCTGTATGTCAATACCTACCCAAAGACCTACACACCATTGGCCAAACACCTTCTCTGAGCTTTGTCAATATCTGTCAAATGTTTTAAATTCTGTAGATGTGTGCATCCGTAAAGCATGCCTCATTGCTTTTTGGTAGCCAAACTGAGCTGGGCTGGCTGTGGCTCACTACTATCACATTATCTCAGTAGGTGCGGGTAGGCTGGGCATGTAGGAAGTGAGAGCAAGGTGCAGCACTTTGCCAGGCAGATGATAAGGGTGGTTGAAGCAACTGGCACAGTGTGGAATAATCAGTTGCCAAAGCTGGTGTTTCCAGGCAGCACATCCTGACAGAATGCCACAGAGCCGAGCTGAAGCAATCTATTTATATTCAAGCAAGCGAAATGTCAAGGAAATGTACTCCCCCCTCCTTACATGCAAACACACATGTACCACATTTAGGGGTAAAACAGAATTCACAAATCACTAAATGCTGTTATTGCACTGTGCACTTGCATTGTTTTTTGCTTAAAAGAGACATATTTCTAGTGACCATGATACTAATTTATCAAATAATAGAAGAGAGCCATTGATATTATGCTATTTTTTTTATATTATTTTCTTTTTTACTTTGTTTTCTTTTCCATGCAATGAAACTCAAAATGTTATTCAACATGTCCTGTGTTCTACCGTGGAAAGTAATACGGGTTTGGAACGCCTTGAGAATGTCATTTTCATTTTGACAGATTCATATAATTCACTAATACCATATCGAGAGAGAGAGAGAGAGAGAGAGAGAGAGAGAGAGAGAGAGAGAGAGAGAGAGAGAGAGAGAGAGAGAGAGAGAGAGAGAGAGAGAGAGAGAGAGAGAGAGAGAGAGAGAGAGAGAGAGAGAGAGAGAGATATTAGTGAATTATATTGCTCAGGCCTTGAGACTGATAAGTCAATAACTTATCAATGACAATGCAAATTCTCCATTGTTTAACAAAAAGATTGTGCTATATATATATATATATATATATATATATATAGTTTCATATTGATATTCTTCACCCAAATATTTTTGCTGACCTCGAATCCTGGACACTGAATCTCTTTAGAAATAGAATCACGTTTGCTTCTTTGCACTGCCTGATCACTCCATGTATACAAAAAGGAAGACAAAAGAACTGCAATAAATTACACAGTGACAAGGAATCAGCAAATAAATCACCTTGGGGTGGCCTGTGCACAGAGAGTGTGATTCATTTTCCTCTCTAGAGGCGAGAACATTTAAGCAGGAACCTTCAGCACTGGAGGATAAATTGTGTCTGTTAAAATATTGTGTGCTGGATTAAAATTTAATGTCTGCATTATCAATAAAGCACAATCTTTTTGTTAAACGGAGGAGAATTTGCATTGTTTCTTGATGGCTTATCAGTTTCAAGGCCTGAGCATGACAACATTTATAAACTTGAAATGCTCATAAGCTCTTGAAAAAACAAAATGCTAATTAGTGCACTTCCTTTTGCATATCAAACTGCACAAAACACGGGATGAGGATCTACATCCAGCTTTTATTAGGAGTAATCCACAATCGTAATCAATATGACAGACAAGGGTCGAAGGCAATCCAGAACAAAAAGGGAAGAAAACACTGGCAAACAGTGGAAACAGGGAAATCGCACAGATGGTCGAATGCGAAATATGACCAATTCGTACATATTTTATGAGATGGCTAATTCTTATGAATTTGTACGATTTGTCTAAACCCCAGTGATGGGTAGGTTTAGGGGCGAGGTTAGGGGGAGGTCATTTGTATGAATTCATATGAATTAGCCACCTCATAAAATACGTACAAATTGCAGTGAGATCAGGCTGGTATGTCAGAACCAAAACACAGGAGACAAGAGGAAGCGCTCAGAAATGCAGTGACACATACAAGACTTCGCAATGAGTGACTGAATAAACAGGGCTTATGTAGGCAGAGTTAAAAAGGGTAGGTGGAAGGGATCAAACAATAATGGATCCAGGAAATGGGTTATAAGCGATAAGACGGCAGGAGTGCCCTGTAGTGGAAATCAAGGGCACTCCAGCTGGTGCGTATAACAGCATGAAGATGCAGAGGGTGATTCACTACAGATTTCAAGCACAAGCCAACATTTTTGATTGTCACGTGTGTGTGCGTGCGTGCGTGCGTGCGTGCGTGCGTGCGTGCGTGCGTGCATATGTGTGTGTATAAATACAGGATTACGTGAAATTCCTGTTCCATTCGGCAGTTCAGGTAAATAAAGACCCCAGTCTTTAATTGAGGAATCACGACAGGTCATCAAATATAATAGCCATGTTTTACAGTTGCACATTTGTTGCGCTAGTATATTGAATGAAGCTGCACACGTATTTCTTGCTTGCAGTCTAGAATTCATGCTAAGGCTTTATTTTACATTTGTTCTTTCATATCTGGGCCCTTCCTCACTGTCAGACCATCGGGAAGTGCATTAGATGCTCTTTTCCACCTGAGTCTCTTTGTGATGTGCGGCGATCTAATAGCACCTGAATGCAGTTTCGCTGTGCTCAGTTGACTGAGGTAGAAGCCTTTGGACATCTCCGGCCCAAGACTGAGAGCTTCATGGGCAAGAGAGGTGGATAGGCCTGGAAACATGGCAGCCTGTGATCTCTCAGATGTCTCAAACACTTCAAAATTGCTTTGCCCACTTCAGATGGCCCCTGCTTTCATATATCCCCCCTAGAGTGCAGCGAGCCGCAGATGCTTCAGACTGATATGTTGCTGATTGGTTTATTTCACTCCCAGAGACCATGTTCAGATGAATACGTCTGATTCGGTGGGGGAAAAAATGCATTGGCCGACGTCTCTCCAGTAGTTTGGTTATATAGCGATGATGTTTGTTGTTTATGGTCTAGCTGGATTTAATCAGGCTTAATTAATTGGCTTGCCTTGAATAAAAAGGAATAATTATGAGCTGCATGGCAAAGAGCAATGAGACCAGACACAAAACAAATTGCTCTGTTATTATCTTCACCCTTATGCGTTTGTTATGCTCCACGTCCACTCGTGTCTCCGAAGGTGTTTTTGCAACTCTCTTTTTTAATTTCAAGCAAAACACTTGACTGTAACACTATATGACTTTGTAATAGGCTATTGTTTATGATGTTTTCAAGGCACTGATTGGGTACTCTAATTCCTAAACACTCCTCTGCGTCAGTATTTTAGTAATACTTGGCTTAATGGCTTCATGAATATTAATGCTTATTAATTTTGTAAAGCCTTCGAAGACATGTAAAATGTTCTGCAGAATGACAATGGCATATATTGTATTGGCTTCAATATACTGTATAGCCAGAATTATTGGCACCCCCTGATAAATATGTTCACAGATGGCTGTAAAAATAAATCTGCAATCTGCAAAAATAAATCTTTTTGATCTTTCATGTCAAAACTTTGCAAAAATGAAATCTTTCATTGATGTAAAACAATTGAAAGTGGGCCGAAACTCACATTATGAAATAAATGTTTTTTTTCTTTAAAACACGTTGGCCACAATTATAGTCTATAGTTTTAATAAGTAAAATATATCGGAAGTATATTTACATATTGACATTTTTTAGCACACCAGGGTGGCTAGGAACATGAAGCTTTTGGAGTTGGAAAGCTTTGAAAAAAATGTTTGGGAGTGTATCAAGAAAAATTCTCCTCGCTCTTCCAAAAACAAAACAAACAAAAACAAACAAAAAATAAACAGCATTATTCATTTGTCAGACATGACCAGAACTTCAAAACGGACCATTTTTTTGTGGTCAGATGAAGCTAAAAAAAAAAAAAAATCCCACAAGATGGGTTTGGTGCAAAAAAGTACCCCATGTCCACGGTTAAATGTACTGCTGGATATTTAATGTCGTGGGCATGCTGTGTTGTTTTTATGTTGTGGGTTCTGGACATCTTGTTCAGATACATGGTCTCATGGTCTCATAGTCTCATTCAACAAAATGTGGAAGGAGTTTTATACTGTCAAGAATAAATATATTTGTTGTATGGCAAAGAGCAGCTTGGACACACAACTAAATATCTCATTTTCTGTTTTACTGTGTAAAGAAAGTACTATGGGGTTAATAATTTTAACAGCACATGAACTCAGCTTACCTTGGTCCCTGTTACTTTTCCCAGCCTTACCTGTCCATACCAACAACAGCCCTAATACATACAGACTCTCACAAAGGCAGAGAGAACACAGAATAAATAACTATGAAAAATAAACTGCCTATCTCTCCTGGCTCAGCTGTGTGCTGCCTGGGGGCAGATGATAAATGGAAGCACAAGGCTAAAGCATCATTTGGAACTAGAAGTATCAGTGATAAACCAGTCGGGCTGGACCCCCAACAAGATACCTGGAACACCTACCTTGCATGACACCAGTAAAACATCTGGGAGGCAGGTCGCTGGTGTGTGCGGTTGCGTGTATGACAGAAGGCGATAGAAAAGGAGAATGTTTTTTTTAAGCTGATCTATGCAGAAAAATAAATACTTGGACAGACATAGATCATTTCATTTAGCCATTCTTTTGTCATTAATTTGAGATTTGAAAAACACAAGCAAAGTGCTATGGTTTTACCACACGTTTTATGTTTTCCCTTCTAAAATCTGAATATTTAAAGGGTGCATTATTATATGAATAATGCATGCATAATTTACTGAGCTAAAGTACAGAGTCATAAGCTGCAAGGAGAAAGAGCTTGCCAAATCTTGAGCTTAGATGTCATGAATCTCAGCTGCCTATCTGGCAAGACAAAATAAATAAATAAACTAGACAATCTTTTCCTGGACATGAATAATACACCTACTCTGTACATTTGCATACTCCCACCCTTTCAGTTTTTTTATTGCAAGTGAATTTGTTTTTATTTCTTATTATTGATTGATTTATTCATCAAACCTTGGTGCTACACAATAATCCACAATGACCAAACAATATGGTATAATTAATAAAAAATCTGAATTTGGCTCGTCCACAGACGCTCATCATGACCAGGCCGAGAGACAACTAAACCAGCTTAGGCTAGTTTAAAGGGTTAGTTCACCCAAAATTTTGTCATTAATTATTTACCCTCATGCCGATCCAGACCCGTAAGACCTCCGTTCATCTTCGGAACACAAATTAAGATATTTTTGTTGAAATCCGTCGGCTCAGAAAGTCCTTTATTGTCCACAATGTCATTTTCTCTCTCAAGACCCATAAAAGGTACTGAAGACGTCATTACAAAGTCCATCTCACTACAGTAGTTCTACAATAATTTTATGAGGAGACGAGAATAGTTTTTGTGTGCAAACCCCCCAAACCCCCCCCAAAAAATTGAATAACAATTCCAAGTCTCGCGCGAGAACTCCGGTCTGACGCACGTGTGATCTGGTGTGGTTTACTTGTCACATCGCACGTGTGTTAAGTTGGGAAATGTAGTTTGCACACCTGAGAGAGAGCGATTCTTCCTCTTGTACAGTCATCAGCTCTATCGCTGATCCATCGGTCAGTGTGAACACAGCAGGGACTGAATGCTACCTCAGATAGTCAGGCAGTGTGAAAAGAGCAGTGATCCGAGGAGTTTGAAAATCGTGCAGTCTGAACTCATTTCTCACATGTGTTTTGATCAGGAGTTTCAGTATTCAGCGCATAAACGCATAAAGAACTGAAGCTTTCGAAGAGGTCTTTTAAAATCAGCCATCACTATAAGTCGTTTTTAGTTGTTTTTTTCTGCAAAAAACTATTCTCGTCACTTCATAAAATGATTGTAGAATCAATGTAGTGAGATGGGCTTTGTAACGACTGTTATGTCCGTTCAGGATAGATTAATCTGTGTTCATTTGGTAATGCCTTGCTGCGTGTTTAGGATGCAGCTGTTTTGGTCTGAAATAGGTAATTCCGGTTTTGAGAAAGTGAGTAAAGTGAGTTGCGTGCATAAACCTCTTGTCCAGCGTCCTTTTTATACACCACATTTGGCGACGAGGATGGCTGAATTTTCTCTTCCTCCTCCACCTCCTTTTCTCGCACTTCCCGGTGAGCATACAATACCATGGAATCGCTGGCATCAGTCTTTTGAAACGTACCTTCAAGCTACGGGACTAGCCGACGTGAGTGCAGTTCGGAAAACAGCATTGTTGAGGCACTGTTTAGGAGTCGAGGGACAACGTGTACAGGAGACGTTAACCAGCAACGGGACAGATACAGACTATGCAGAGACAGTGAAACTTTTAAAAGACCAGTTTGCTGCCCCACAGAGTGCCTTATTGAGACCATTTATGTTTAGACAACGACATCAACTCCCGGGTGAGTCCGTCCATCAATACGTTTCCAACCTGAAAGGCTTAGCCAGCCAGTGTAAATTTGGCGCATTGACGGACGAGATGATACGTGATCAACTGATTGAGCCTACTACACAGTCTAAAATCAGG
Organism: Pseudorasbora parva; assembly: GCF_024679245.1. Lineage (NCBI taxonomy): Eukaryota > Metazoa > Chordata > Actinopteri > Cypriniformes > Gobionidae > Pseudorasbora > Pseudorasbora parva. The sequence goes on along the minus strand of NC_090181.1, from coordinate 26,479,129 downwards.
GAGACATTGCTACTCGAATCAGATGATTTGACACTAGCTAGGGCTGTTGCTATTGCATTCCAAATTAAAAGTGCAGCTGAATGTGCAGCCAAAATAACACAGACAGAATCATTATTAAGCCAAGCAGTACGCATAAGTGCACAGTCACATGAGCAGCAACAGCAGCAGCCATCTAGCAATGGTTTGGATGAACCAGACACAGCCCCAGACCCAATAATGTATCTCACAAGACAACAAGGGCTGCGTCAGCGTCAAAGGCAGATTTCCTGTGCTAACTGTGGATCAAACACACATGCCACCAGAGCTCGAAACTTCCCAGCTAATGACCAAACATGTTGTAACTGTGGAAGAAAAAATCACTTCGCAAAAATGTGCCACTCCACCCCCTCCAGGTCAGATGGACACACTCCCTGTGGTTCACCCACTATAATTCCCCATGTAACATCAGGGCCCATGCAGTTCAAGTCATGTACAGTGAATATAAACCCAGTGTGTATTCCACTGCTACTAGACACAGGCGCAAGTGTCTCCCTCCTAAATGCCAGCACATACCATAAATTCTTCCATTTCCGTCCACTCTCCACGCCCACTGCTGTACTACATGGGTATGGTGACTCCAAAACTGACCTCTTGGGGTCCATCACAGTGACTGTTAGCTATGGCACTATGGTCTTGCCCTCATTTGTCTTCAATGTGGCTCGACGAGGGGCAAATTTAATGGGGCTGGATCTGTTCGTGGCATTGGGATTTTCACTCATTGACACAGGGGGGGCGGCCATCATGACTGTCGCTGCCGGACCTTATCAGAAGTGGTCATCACTGTTTGAAGGGATGTTCTGTCTGTCTGCCTTCGCCCATCAACCCCTCATTGACTCCTCTGTGACTCCAGTCGTCCAGCCACTTCGCCGTATTCCACTGGCCCTTAGGGATGGAGTATCAGTTGAGCTGCAGTGGCTGTTGGATGCCGGTATCATTGAGCCTGTTGATGCTTCACCATGGATTTTGAACTTGGTGGTGGTCAGAAAGAAAACAGGAGCATTGCGCGTCTGTGTGGATCTCCGCGCAGTAAACAAAGCAGTCATTCCAGACAGATACCCATTGCCCACGTCTGAGGAGCTCACGGCACAATTTCATGGCTCCACTGTCTTTTCAAAACTGGATCTCAGAGAGGGCTATCTCCAGGTGCCCCTCCACCCAGACAGCAGAAACCTGACTGCCTTTGTCACACACCTTGGTGTTTTCCGCTACACAAGGATGCCGTTTGGCCTTAGCTCCGCCCCCTCCTGCTTTCAAAAGGTCATGACCTCAGTGCTGGCAGGTATACCAGGTGTGGTTATTTACCTTGACGATGTGGTGGTACATGGAGCTACTACTGCTATCCATGACAGTCGTCTGCAAAGTGTGTTCAAAGCCCTCACCAAACACAGTCTAACCCTCAATAGCAGCAAATGTGTTTTTGCTGTGCCGGCCATTAAATATGTAGGCTTCCGACTTTCCACTGAGGGCATATCTTCAGTCTAATGTGGAGGCCTCTCTGCCTCCTCTCTGTTCCCGAACCGACCTTGGCTGCCCAGCTGGCTTCATTTATGGGCATGACAGGCTTCTACATGAAGTTCATGCCTCAGTATTCAGCCATAACAGCCCCACTGCGCCAGCTGCTTCGGAGAGATGAGCCATGGGTCTGGTCTCTAGAATGCACCAAGGCAGTGCAAACTCTTAAAGCTCAGCTTACCTTACCTCCAGTGTTGGCACATTTTGACATATTTAGTCACACCCTGGTCACCTGTGATGCCTCGGCCATGGCGATAGGGGCTGTATTATCACAAGTACAGAACGGCGTGGAGAGGCCTGTCGCATTCGCCTCCCGGGCTCTGAATCAAACCGAACAAAAATACTCAGTTGGGGAGCGGGAGGCACTCGCTTGCATGTGGGCTTGTGAGAGATGGCACCTCTACCTTTATGGCCGCCAGTTTACACTGAGAACAGATCACCAGGCATTGACAGCTCTGCTCACCTCTACTGGCACCGGTCACAAGCCGCTGAGACTGCACCGTTGGTATGACCGCCTCCGCCAATACAACAACACACTACAGTTTACTCCGGGCCGGGATAATGTCGTGAAAGACCTTCTCTCTCGGTCAGTTCCTGCCCAGGCCCCGCCCACCAGCGTCAACCACATCGAAAGTGACATTATTCACATGCTACACACCCGGCTTAAGTCCACGGTCACGCTACAAGAACTGAAGGCTGCCTCAGAACAGGATCCAGTAATCTCCCAGCTCTGCACCTACATTCGTCAGGGATGGCCAAGGGAACTACCAGAGGAGCTGTTAGCCTTTTCTCTGGTCAAGCAGGAGCTCTCTTATTGGAATGAGATGTGTGGAGCGTGGGATTTGCACTGTGATTCCAGGGGCTCTTCGTGCCAGTGTGCTGGCCATGGCACATGAGGGCCACCTGGGCATAGTGCAGCTTAAACAGAGATGCCACACTCTAAAAAAATGCTGGGTTAAAAACAACCCAAGTTGGGTTGAAAATGCACCAACCCAACAATTGGGTTGTTTTAACCCAATGGTTGAGTTGTTTTAACCCAGTGGTTGGGTTAAATGTTGCTTAAGACAACCCAATTGCTGGGTAAGAACAACTCAACCATTGGGTTAAAACAATCCAATTCTTGGGTTGGTGCATTTTCAACCCAACTTGGGTTGTTTTTAACCCAGCATTTTTTAGAGTGCATGACCTGGTGTTGTGGCCAGGCATAGACAAAGACATTGAGGCCCTTGTTAAAGAATGTCCTGCATTCCTTGTGAGTGGAACAACTGGCCACCAACCCCCACCGCCCCTGCAGCCTCTGGCCTGGCCCTCAAAGCCATGGGAGCATCTGCAATTAGACATATTTGGCGAGATCCATGGTGCCCCCCACTATCAGCGGTTCTTGGTCGTAATGTAGGATTTACACTCTGGATTTTCTGGAGTCCTTTTTCTCCCGCTGGGGCCTTCCACAGACCCTTACAACCGACAATGGTCCACAGTTTATATCTGTGGAGTTTACTTCATACCTGGAGAACAGAGGGATTCGATACATCCGCACAGCCCTGTATCACCCACAGGCAAATGGCGGGGTGGAACGCTTTCATCAATCCCTAAAAAATGGCATCAGAGCACATCAGGCCCATGGCTGTTCCTTTAAACAAGCCATACATCTAACACTGCTACACTGCTGTGCTACCCAGCATTCAACCACAGAGGTTTCCCCAGCCTCACTCATGCTGGGTAGGGAGTTACACCTTCCACTGGACAGGCTCCGCCCCACTGTGGTTCAGACTAACACTAACACCAGTTAAAGCCTCAGTCACCCGCCGTCAGAAGCGGATGAAACAGTGGTTTGACAAGAAAAAGAGGGTCAGGATACCAGATATCAATGTGGCAGACTGGGTGAGAGCTCGTCGACCGCACAGGGAGAACATGATGGCATCATTTTGGTCCACTCCACATCAAGTGGCCCGCCGACTCGGACCAGCCACATACCTCCTAGATGATGGCACCCGCTAGCACTCCAGCTGCCTTCAGTAGGTGCCAGCACCTCCTGTTAACTCAGACTAGCGGGGACATAATGCCGCCCAGAGTGGAGCAGGAAGACACCTTACTGCAATCAGCTGCACAGCCTGAAAATTCTCTGAAAATACTCCCTCGTTGTCACACCCAGTGCCCCCATCACCATCGCTACTACCTGGCTCCAGCCTCCAGACCATTGCTCGCCTCACCTTCAGCTGTGTGTTCTCCATGGCCAGTGTGCGCAGAGGTGGGCACAAATACATCAAAAACTACTTTGTTACAAATTACAAATACTGGCTCATGAAATGTAACAAAATAAAATACAAAATACTGATGTGAAAAATGTATTTAATTAAAATACAAGTAATTAGTATTTTGAAAATACAAAAATACTTTTTTTTCTTTTTTTATATGATTAATCATTTACATGTATGCATTTGGCAGACGCTTTTATCCAAAGCAACTTACATTGTATTCATGGTACACATTTTACTTGTGTGATAAAACATTTTACAAGGTACACATTAATATGTGTGGGTTTGTTTTACACACAAGACTACTGCCTTGACCACGTATGCCTTTTCCATAGTAGAATCGCTCTGCGTGCGCAATTATTGAAAAACAATAGGATTGATTATTATTTTATACAAATTCCGACAGAATATCAGTATTTCTCATATGTAATACATTTAAAAACGTGTAAAAACTGCAGATGAATTTTATATTGTGAACACTTGCATGGAGATTTCAGTGGCGTTACGACCTTACAACGGCACTTCTAGCCTAGAAATCTAGACGCACCCTAGCGGCAGCAAATCTAATCTGCCGCGAGTGTCGTCTAGCAACTCTCAATACACTTCTGAGCTGTATTCCCCTCACTCTTGCTGGGCCAATCACATCATGTATAGAGTCAGTGGGCGGGGCTTAACATAATGACGGCCGAGTTTAGTGCTACTTGAAAATAAAGAAGCTGGCAAACGGCAGTTTTTCAAATCGGCTTGGGCCCCGACTCTGGGAGACTTGGAGTTTAGCTTTTCTTTGAGAAAAGAACAGAACGGCACTGAAATCATTCAAGAAGGGAAGATGTGTTTTCTCTACGCTTCGCCTTATTTGTTGCTTTGGTTGGTTGTAACACTATCCAGACAGAGCGGCACGCGTCATAATCTGAAAGCCACGCCCACGCAATCTCAAAGGGGGGGGGGGGGGGGGGGGGCAAACCAACCGTCTCCATTGACTTTCTATTGCGTGAGGCTGCCTCCTTGTTATTTCTGACTTATAACAAAAAACGAACAATGTCTAAAAGCTGATATGTGACAAGGGGTACAGAAAACAAGCTAAAAATAACCAAAAACCCAGAAGTTTTTATAAGCTGTTGACCCCCAAAAAACAGCGTTCAAAGTAGGGGTGTCCTCGACTAAGGATTTACACATTCTAATCAGAATTGTCGAACCTTTCTATGGTCGACTGATAGTCGAATCATCTATGTGAAACCTAAAAAAAAAATTACCTACCTAGAGAGGAAAAGAGAACTTTGAGTGCGTTTACATGCATGTTCCTAAGCCGTGTCTCAGGATCTCACACCAGAAGCGCACATTATATACGCGCAAACTCAATTTTGAATCGACTTCTGACAGAAGAGCTGCACAATCTTGTAGCACAGGGTGAAATCAGTATACATTGACAATTTGAGGTAAATTTAATATAAAACCTTGAAATGGCGCTCTGTGGTACGGCAGGATTTTAAACAACTTCCTGAGTCGCATCGGACAGGCACTGAATGCCGCCACCAGTGTGTGTGTGTACACTCATTAAATGTGTTCGAATTTTAAAGGCGTGGCGTGACCCCTTAAAGGGGTCGCACACCGGACATGAAGCTCAGCGCCACGCCTGCTTAACACCTGCGAAGACTTGACCGTGAGATAGGTGGTCGAATTCAGCATCGAATCTTCGACTATTTGGGGTCACCCCTAGATTAAAGACATAAAAGTGCATACATGCAATAGAGACAGAGCGTGACAAGTTATATTACACTGAGAACTACGCCCACTGGAGGGGAAAGCCTGTATCCACTTTTGTCTCTGTAAACGCTCATTTTTTGGGGTTGATAACTTATAAAAATGTAGTTAGCGGTATATGTTTTTTAGCTTGTTTGCTGTATACACCTTGTCACATATCAGCGTTTAGACATTGTTCTGTTTTTTTGTAATGAGTCTGAAATGACAAGAAGGCAGCTTCACGCAATACAAAGTCAATGGAGAGCATTGGATTGGTTTCCAGACCCAACATCATCTTGATGTGGGTCTGGCTTGTCAGTCTATGCCACTTCTTGTCCTGTGTTCAAAACTCGTTCACTTCGTGGAGAAACCCGGTCCAGAGCTGTTAGGGTGTCACGTGATTTTCGTGCATCTAAGCTGGACATTGCCATTGCCAACATCAGACCGAAAATATGGCAAAATCATTTACTATGGTGAGTGATTTTTCTTAGGTATTTAAGTATTTGAAATACTCAAATACACTCCCTCAAAATATTTTGTTACAAACTACATTTTATTTTTTCCACACCTGCAAAATACAAATTACAAAATACACTAAAGTAATTAAATACGTATTTAAAATACATTTAATTGAAATACTGCCCATGTCTGAGTGCGCGTGAGGGCACGCCCGGATTACCTAAAGGACTTTGTGTCTACCTTTCATATTTGAACCCCCCAGAGAGGGAAAAATGTTATGTCCATTCAGGATAGATTCATCTGTGTTCATTTGGTAATGCCTTGCTGCGTGTTTAGGATGCAGCTGTTTTGGTCTGAAATTGGTAATTTCGGTTTTGAGAAAGTAAATAAAGTGAGTTGCGTGCATAAACCTCTTGTCCAGCGTCCTTTTTATACACAACAACGACGTCTTTAGTGCCTTTATTGTGGCAAATGGAGGACTTTCTGAGCCATCGGATTTCAACAAAAATATCTTCATTTGTGTTCAGAAGATGAACGGAGGTCTTACGGGTGTCGAACGACATTAGGGTCAGTAATTAATGACAGAATCTTCTTTTTTGGGTAAACTAACCCTTTAAAGTGTTTGTTCAGCAGGGAATGATGAATAGTTGTGCATTCCCTGAAGAAAATCAAGGCTGTTTCACAATAAACACCAAAAACTCACCAAAGTACAATGTTTTTTTTTGTTTGTTTTTTTTGTTTGTTGTTGTTGTTGTTTTTTTTGTTGTTTTTTTTTGGGGGGGTGTTACATTTTCCAATTAGAATGTTTACTCTAAAGTAGAATGGCTTACATTTGCTTACAATTTTACAAGTAACCATTTTTTACATGAGCCACAAGTCACCGCTTTTGTATAACCCTTAAAAAACAGGTGGACACTGATGTACAGTATCTAATTAGAAAAATGGGTTGCATTAAGCCAATTCCCAAACTCTCTTTTCCCAAAATCTCCAAGATTGCCATTTGGATACACTTCCATTTTTCAACATGTCAGCCACATATTCCATCCCGTTACAGAAGAACAGTCCAAATGTTGATCTAGTATCTCTGTAGAAATATGCATGTGCGCCCAATGGATATACAATTAGTGTCAAGCTTTTTGATTTATTCTGTTTATCTAGGTCAAGATGTTTTTTCTGAGTGTCTGTTGTTGTTTATCACTCTTGTTTCTGTGCACATCATATCAAATTGTGCCCTTTAAAGGATTAATGTGTCACATGCATTGTCAATAGTCTCTCAGAAAGGCTTGCAATCCATCACCAAAAGAGGTTAAATAATGCACATTTGAATGAGATTAGGTAAGGAGGATGTTCACCAACGTGCGTGTGTGCAAACAATTTTCATTTGACATTTTGTGCTTACAAAAAGTAAACATGTAAAGTTTTCTGGAAGTTAAGCGAACATTAGATGCCAAATGTTATGAAATTGGTTTAACCCTCGTGTTCCGTTGGGGATCTGAGATACTTGACTTTGCCTATAATCTTATGAGAAGCGATTTAAACTAAATTTAATACCACACTTCAACCTTCAAAACATTTCTGAGAAGCGCTGAATACTTACTTTGTGATAAAAACAGAGTTAAAGCTTCAATAATGTCTGTCTGCTGGGTTTTGATTAGGTCAGAGGAACTTATTAAAAGGATGAGAAGGGAAAATATAAACTTAAATTTAAAACGACTATTATTATTTCAACACATCAAACAGGGTCTCGAGGAAAATTGTCGAGTTAAGCTCAACAGAATTTTTTTTTTTAAAGCTCATACTGGGCATCTATAAATCCTGCTTTTCAGATAATACATTTTCTGATGTACAGTAAAAAAAAAAATATTTATATCCAGACATGAAATGATCATTATATGTGGTTGAAATCCTCAGCGATGGATTAGATCAAGAAAATGAAGTCACTGTAATGACTTTACTCAGAGTGATGGATGTTGTACCCTTCGATAAGTGACCTTTTCAGAAGAGAATTAGGTTACTTCTCTGCAGTAATGGGAAAAAAAGGAAATGTGACTTTGCCAAAAGATGGACTGACACTATCAAAAAAGGCCTGAAAGCTGTGTCTATCTCTCTTTTCTCTTTTGTCAGATCCCCAGTGTGAGGGATCGAGGGGGAAGAGAGGGAACCAAAGAGAATGAAAATGTGTGATTCTTGGCGCTGTCAGTCTTGCGAGATTATCAGGTCTGCGGTTGAGGTCTGCGTTTGCTTGCTGCGGAGTACTTTGTCATGGATTTTCTGTCTTTATCTAAGGGGTGACTGATAAACTGAGTCCTTTTCTCACACCCCATGATGCATTGCCCCATCGCCAATCAGAGCTCTCAGAGAGTGCTGAAAATACTGACAGATAAAGTCACAATGAAAGACGATAGTACTCAATCTGACATGCTACGTTATTGCCGTAACACTGGATAAAGGTGCATGAATGTGTGCAACGAGTACATTGAATATAATCTTAAATCAGAGGTAATGTTGTTGTTTTTTACGGGAGAGAGAGCGAGCGAGGAGCAAGAGAGAACAGCTTAAGGGGGGGGGGGGGGGGGGTGAAACACTCAGTTTCAGTCAACCTTGAGTACCTATAGAGTAGTATTGCGTCCTTCATATCTCCGAAAAGTCTTTAGTTTTATTATATTTATAAAAGAAAGATAGGCTGTACCAAGTCTTTCCGGAAAAAAACGAGCTGCTGGAGGCGTATCGTGTGGGCGGAGCTAAAGAATGACGAGCGCACAGCTACTGCACGAGAGCGTCTGGAAGCTGACATCGTCAAGTGTAGAAAAGAAAACGCTACCCTAATAAACCATGGCTATCAATCAGATTCAACTAATACAGATATGATCCAGAATCAGATCTGGAAGATGAAATAAATTGAACAGGAGAAGCAGCAACAGCAGGACGTCCGTCTCTGTGGTATGTACTGTATTTAGTGGCCTGTCAACATTTGGGTTTGTTTACTCATGGTATATGAGAACATGATTTGGTTTATGGACTATTGTATGCGACTAAACCTTAGCAGTAGCAAGCAAAACGGTTTTGCACGTCAGATAGTGTATAAAAAAACAATGGAGTAATGCATTTGAATGACGAAGCACGCTTTGTGAGAACGTCCCCTAGCCTAGGTTTATGTTTGGGTGGTTTTACAATAAACAAACTGACATATTGGTCAGCTAAACAAATGTATTTAAACACACACCATACATTGCATGCTCCATTGATAAATTAACTAACGTTATACACGATCGTTTTGTTTACTGATGTTTACTTATGCGACGATAGCCAACAACATAGACATTTGAAGAAGTTTTACTCACCGCCTGTTTCCAAAGCACGACCGTGAACCTTTATTGCTGGGACCACTCTGTCAAAAACACACTTCTAGTTGATTTCGTGAAGACCTGTGACAGCAGTGACCGTGGAGATCCACTATTGTGACACACGACCGAAGCGTGATGTGACGCTTCTCGTCATTTCTGTGTTCAAATCGGTTCAAATGCAGCGCTGCCTTCCCGGAAAGCTGTGCGGGCGCGCTAAAGTCGTTTGACGTCCCCCATAGGAATAAAGTGGAGCGCGGCGCGACATAAGTGTTGCACAGACGAGTGAATCTGCACCTTGAGAGCAGTGTTTATTGGCGTGCATTTGCTCTCTCGCTGTAGTCACGCGCGCACCCTTCCAGGAGAAGAGCCCGTACGGCCCATACAAGGACATTCCGCTCTGTCGACGTCAAGCTGACCCATACTCGAAAAAAACTCACCGAAACTTGTAAAACAACCGGAAGTGTTTTTGACACAGAAATACTCCATCAAACGTCCAACTTAACTCCAACTTAACATGGAAACTTTGTCCATGTTTAGGATGGGAATCCAAGTCTTTAACAGTGTAAAAAGCTCAGTATGCATGAAACAGCATTTCACCCCCCCCCCCCCCCCCCCCCCTTTAAACGCTATCCAATCAACCATTTTCAATTGGTTATGTTTATTTAATTTATTAATTATTCTAATTTATTTTATTTTATTATTGCATCATCTACTGTTAAGGGATAATTCACCCCACTCTCAGAAATTAAATAAATTATAATAATGAATTCATTAAATAAACATAACCAATTTAAATTTTTGAGAAATACAAATTATTTTGCATACAACAGCAGTCCATGGCTATGTTTTATTCTGAAGATTGGAAAGGGAAGAAATTATGCATTACAATCTTTAAAATTGAACTTTTTTAAAATTATGGATTTTATGTAACTTATGTTTTTTTCTCCCTTTAGGAACTGGAAATACGTGATTCATATGAACAGTGTTTGGAAAAAAACTGCATGATTTCTTTAGATTTTTTTCCATAAAAAATAATGGGTTGGGTTTGGAATGACATGAATGTGAGAAAATGTACATTTTAGAGTAACTAATCTATTAAATAGGGGTAAATCATTTTGTTTTTCGGTTAAACGAGTAGCTATTCCCCGGATGAATATTTCATGATGACTAATACCCACCTAAAAATGTAAATATGTGAATTTAATTGCATTCATATGTGCTAATTGCTGATCAAGGCACAGTTAATGAAGAGCTTAATGTTCCTTCGATATGCTAATTATAGCACTCGTGTATCAAAGGACCGTCAGGCTGACAAGTGACCTTCATTCACGCAGATCAAGAGTTTGGACCTTTCCGAGAGAGAAGCACAGCTTTGTATTTGTTGTGAGCAAACAAAGAGCAGACCTCCAAAACCACTGGCTGGAAAATGTAATATAAAGCTTGTTATTTTAGGTGTGTGCAGTGACATGTATTGTTAATGTATAAAGTTCAAGTCTTGCTTTAGCACACTTTGCCTCATGGGTTCCTGGCTTTCCGGAATTCACGGTGGTAAACAAGACTCAAATATTGCTTCCATAAAATTCTGGCTCTCTTTATTTTTGACAGTATATGGTATTTCAACTTGCCAGTCTTATTGGGCTATCTTTCCTCGAGCACTCTTTTTGAACATGAACCTAACTGCTGTACACGATACTTTATTAAATCCTGTCTTTAAAGTAAAACAGTTTAGGTTCAGCTGTGATAAACTTGAACACCAGCCAGTATTGTTGTGGTATAAATGACCTGTGTGATATGATATCAAACATGAAACTGTCTGGTCAGGGGCAATAACAGCTGCTATGTGAATGTCAGTAATTCAGAAGCCCCCCATGGCGAAGCGATGGCAGGTTGTCCAAGCATGGGAGTCAGGATTCCAGCCAAAACCTCTAATTGCTCAGCTCTCCTGGCTTTGTATGGGCTATTGTTGTTGATTTACTAAAAATGTATTGACCCCCTCGACGGTGGCTTTTACTCTGAGAAAGGAATGACACATAATATTTAAAGAAATGAACCAGTGAAAAGAGGGATCAAATGGAAAAGAACACTGTTCTTTCAGATCTTCTTTAAACATCACTATGTCTCAGCCAGTAATAAAAGTGTGGTAATTGCTCGATTACTTCCTTGGCATTTTAAATCTATGCTTAATTGTTCCTTTAGTTGTACATGTGTTGTGCATTAGCATTTGCAGTCTGTGCCCTTGTGCATTCATTGTCACTTTACCTCATGTTTGTAGAGATTTACTTGCTCCTTCTCTCGGCTTAATTTAAAAACATGACTTTTCAGTTGAAAGAAGTCAAAAGTCAAGTGTTAATATTCTCAAAGAGTTTAGTTGAAAGGTTTTTAACCTTCCCACTGTTACAAAAGACTGCACTTTAAATCTAATGTATATTTCAAATAAATGTTCTTTTGAAAAAAATATACATAGCACAACTGTTTTCAACATTGATAATAATAATAAAACATTTACCATATTAGAATGATTTCTGAAGGATCATGTGACACTGAAGACTGGTGTAAGGATGATGAAAATTCAGATTTGCCATCATAGAAATAAATTACATTTAAATTACATTTAAATCCTGTAACAATATTATTAATAATTATAATAATATTATCAAAATATTACTGTTTTACAGTTTTTTCAAACAAGTAAATGCTCAAAGATAAAAGCCATAAAGGGTCACTATGTAGTATTTTTGCAGTAAAATGTCCAAAAACCACCAGGCCAGTGTTATATATTTTGTTCAGTTGAGTTCTTACAATATCCCAAATGTTTTCAACTATTTGTAAATTGTGAGGAAATTGCTATTTTAACCAAGGAGCCGGGATGTCTGAGGGAGTCGCCTGTCAACTGCGTCATATCTGCTTTACCCTCGGTTTCCGGTTTTCTTTAACGCTTTACTCTTAGCAGTGTGAACAAGTGTCACAGCGGCTGCTGAGTGAACGCACAGAGTAACGTCATAACATAATTTTAAACACTTAAATGTATCTAATATGATAAACAGAGCTGCGTTACCTCATACTCATGACCTAAAAAGCGGAAATGGTGCCGGCGACTGTGTCAGGGCGTCATAATAAAAGTCCTGCTGCTCGCGAAATGTGTTGTTCAACAATCACTCCAGCCGTACTCAGCTCCCTCAACATTCGGTCCTGCTCTGCTTCATACTACAGTAACGTTAATAATCCCATCCACGAACATAAGTCCTATCCCGATTCTTTCCACTGGCTGTGAGGTGAAGACCAAATGTCCCAAGATTCTGTGCTCAAAGCCCCTAGGGGACCGAAAAATGACATAGTGCAGTGTGTGTGTGTGTGTGTGTGTGTGTGTGTGTGTTTGTGTGTGTGTGTGTGTGTGTGTGTGTGTGTGTGTGTGTGTGTGTGTGTGTGTGTGTGTGTGTGTGTGTGTGTGTGTGTGTGTGTGTGTGTGTGTGTGTGTGTGTGTGTGTGTGTGTGTGTGTGTATACCAAAAGCAGATCACAGGAAGTCATTAGAAGATATAGGGCCAGATTTACTAGCAGCTTGCGCCAACACAAACCCTTTTTGCATTAAGAAACTACTGTCAGGATTTACTGTAGACACACAGTGAAAAATTAGCACTGAAAAGGCATTATTTTTGCGGCTGACCTTACTGCAGATGCATCTTTAAAAGTTTCCTTTTTCGACACAAACTTTATGGGAGGAGAGTATTAAAATGAATCACGCAGAGCGATTTACTAGGGTTTGCTCAATTTACTGGTATTTAGGCCATTATTTCCTGCCCCCAAAAAACATGTCTTAATTAAACCAGATGACAATTTCTGCTACTCTTGGTAGATTGGGTTGGTCATTGGAATATGGAAATGACGTGACTGCATCTGTATTCTTTAATTTGTGCATCGTCAGTAGATCACACACAGAACTTTCCACTCCCATTGGCGCTTTTATGTGATTGCACTCTAATGCTAATCTGCCCTTGTTAGAAAAATCTGGCTCTTAAAGTCCAAACCACACATATACAAGTACCAAAAAGACACAAGTGTAAGTTACTTCTGCACTGGTGGCCTGCTCCATCCTGTCTCACATTATTGATCCCCTCTAAATAAAATGAAGGAGTACGTTTTGGAGGTCTTCCAAACATCCATTCTGAAGCCGTTCTCAGTGGGAGGCGAGCAACATGCATCATCTCCTCTGCCGTACACTTTCAGTACGTCAGCACTAGCTGGCCAGTACAATTGGCATGATTGACACACACTGCATGGAGTTTTAATCTTGAAGGCCGACAGGGTCAGGGCCAGTGGTGTCTCTGTCTCTTTGATCCGGTCCACTCAAATGCTTTAACCTGCCTGATGGACAGCAAGGGGGCAAAGTGAGAATACACACTCTGTCTTCAGGTCTGGGTTTACCGAGAGTGTATTAGTATGTCTTCAGGATGTTGTGAGATTGCTTTGTGCATTGCAGTACGCTATTTCATGGATAAAATCATTTAAAATGTCTAAAAAATGCATTAAAATAAAAAATATAATACAATTGTATTATTGTGCAACAATATTACAATTTTAAAAAACAACTGTTTTCTGTTTAATATATTTGAAAAGGTCATTTCTGTCAGGCAAGAACTCCCTGCCTATCAATGTTTCTTATAGATAAGAGCAGGGAGCAGCAGTGATAAACCCCAAATCAAACCATACTGATATCCCCCAAACATAAACTTACAGCAACAAATCTGAATGCCAATTTTCACGTTATTTCTTTCATGCGTGAAGTTCTAAATGTAATTTAGGGAGGAGCGAGCCCATCTAATCTTCCAATCAACAGCCAGAGTTTATAAACAGCTGCCTACCTCTCCTCAGTCTCAGATGTTCCAGCATCCCACTACCTCCCCAAGCTTATCTTAGGGACCTTGCCCTACATATTCATTTAGTCACTGTGGGGGGGCATTCACAGCTCGAGTTGAAGCTGCTTCATAGAGCCCTTAATCAGTAGACAGCAAACCAAATAAGCTTAACCTAAATATCGTAAGATTTTATAGGCGAACAAGAATAGGACATTTTGGAAAGGAGTACCTCTGAAATAGCAGAGACTGGGGACAGCTTGTCCCTTACAAGAGGAAATATCAGCGAAGGGGTGCTCTTTTGTTACAAGCAGCTGAGAAGAGAAGAAGCAGCTTTCAATGCAGTTACCTGAATGAGCTTAATTTACTCACCCTTAAGCCATCCTAGGTGTATATGACTTTTTATTTAAGCCAAACACAATCAGAGATTTATTAAAAAATATAAACAGATAAGCCTGAGAATCAAGCATTTCCAATACAACCATATCAACCAAATAAGCCTAAAGCAACAATCATGTTTTCAATAACAGCTAGTTAACAATAGAGAACAAGCATGTTAAATAGTCCAAGAAATCTAAAGCTAGATTAAAGCTAGACTTTAAAAAAATATAAAAAATAAATAAATAAAATAAAATCCTAAAATGTATGAGATTTGAATGTTGAGGTCCTGAAAATAACCTAAATATAAAGCTGAATGTCTGATCAGGTTTTGATTTAAATTTGAGGATAATTCTCTCAAAAATGTAGCTCCTGTAAGCTTTTATGTAAAAAAAAAAAAAAAAAAAAAAAAAAAAAAAAAAAAAGTCTAGGCGTCCTTTCAAAAAGGCCAATTATATTAGAACATTCAATGCCTTTCAATGCCATTCAGTGCCTATATATATATATATATATATATATATATATATATATATATATATATATATATATATATATATATATATATATATATATATATATATATATATATTGAATTTAATTGAATGTAAAGAGTAGTTTTTTATTCAAATAAATCTGCAATAAACTTCTAATTATATGCATTTACAGTCCCTAAAAAACTAAAGCAACTATTTACAGAATTCACAAGCGTAAAAAACTAATTTAGTTGATAAAAACAGTCTGTCATAGAGTCTGTCATAGAGTCTGTGCGATTAAGTATGTGCACTAAAACTGACAAGCTGAGCTGGTGCCATGGAGACGGTAAGCACAAGGTATATGCACAAAATAATGCCTTGTGATTTGTTACTACGTCCATCAATCAAATTTGCTTGTTAGGGATTGACTGGCTTTATCCAACGAAAACCATGGGTGCATTTGACTGACAGCTTTCGCAGCCAGTAACACACTCCATTTATATCATGTGTCATCAGAGAGCCGTGTGTGTGTGTGTGTGTGTGTGTGTGTGTGTGTGTGTGTGTGTGTGTGTGTGTGTGTGTGTGTGTGTGTGTGTGTGTGTGTGTGTGTGTGTGTGTGTGTGTGTGTGTGTGTGTGTGTGTGTGTGTGTGTGTGTGTGTGTGTGTGTGTGTGTGTGTGTGTGTGTGTGTGTGTGTGTGTGTGTGTGTGTGTGTGTGTGTGTGTGTGTTTGTGTGTGTGTGTGTGTGACATATGAGGACACAAATGTGTATAATGTATGACATAGGTATTACAAGGAGAGGGTGAAATATGACTTTGTCCATGTCCCCACTTTTCTAAATGCTTATAAATCATACAGGATGAGTTTTTTTTTTTTTTTTTTATATATATATATAAAGTAAAAATGCAGTGTAGGGGTATAGAAAATACGGTTTGTACAGTATAAAAACCATTACGCCTATGGAATGCCCCATATGTCACAAAAACAAACATGTCGGGATGTTTGAAAATCACATCTTCAGAAAATGCAAAAATCCGGTTCCGGTCCTTGTTGAAGTTGCCTTGTGTGGGTAGGCCGAACTTGAGTTGTTCAAATCTTTCATGTTGCCTTTACCAGTCTATTCTTGAATATAGTGTCAGAATGATATTTGGAGATTTCAGTACACTCCGTGGGATGAAATGTTGGATCTCTCCAGGGATTTAATCTTGCAATTCTCTTGTTTTCCAACACCCCACAGCTTTGCCTGGCTATGAACTATGCTGGACAAAAGGCATACTTTTTGGTTAATATTTCAATAGCACCTCCACTCAAAACCAATACACGCTATCTCAAATGAACATGCACCATGTGAAATTATGACCGTCTTCTCACAGAGCTAAAGGACCACAGGCATTTCGCTTTTCTTTGCAAGAATAAGAAAAGGGAAAAGGGGGTTATCACACTCAAACCAGCACCAAGACACCTTCATTGATTCTTGTTTAAACACCTCTCTAAAGAATGATTACAATTCTGCCCAACTGATCTTTTTCAGAGAACTCAATCCAAAGTGAATTATGCAGCGTTGTAAGTACCTGAGCTGCATTCAAATCAACTGATATAATGTGAATGTTCGTGCAATCCCAAGAAGCCGCCGTCAAATCCATCCCCCAGATATAAAATTAGTAACAGAGGCCTATGGTTTGTGATTGATCACTCTTATCTACTGTGTTAAAGTGAGTATAAATTGATCTTGTCATTTTGTGGTAAATATCGAAGGGGATTCTTAGTGGCTGTATACGGTCATTGATCTGACCCCTCAAATCAGTTCATCTATCTCATGTTTAAATTATGCCACAACCGAGAGGAAATGGACAATCTTTGCTGAGTAGACCTCTGTCTGATATTCTCAATCTAATTACCAGCATGCACCTGAAAATAAATAAATAAATAAACCTCCTGCCACATCAGATTTTAATAACCATGAGCCGCAGAGGCATTGAGCTGCCTTGATTAAAATCTCCCCGTTTTAAGAACTGTTGAGACTAAAAATCAGCCTGTCAAGATTTATAATGAGTTCACCCTCTTGCTTTTCTTTCGATCGACTTATTTACCGACTTTGAGAAAAGAAAAATATGTGACTAAGGTTAGTAATTTAGTTGCATATGCTTCTGGGCTGGTATATAGACTTGTCAAGGCAGCTGTAGATCAAACTGAAGTAAGTTATGGGTTGATGCTTTTAGGAATTAAAAGTACACTTTTGGCACTGAGCACATGGTGTGGTGTGAATGTGTATGCGTGTCTATTGACTTGCACAATTTTCAACTTTTCGGAGTGAAATAAATGTAAGTAGTGGCAAGAGTCTCATTTCCGTAAAGTCGACACGGACGTCTCCGAAAGTGTCAATCCTGAGGGCATTGCCCAGCCCCTGGGCTCCGACTCAAATCTCTGCACCCCCAGCCAATTCATCAGCTCTCCGTTCCCTTCCACTCTAAGATGTCAGGAAGATTTCAGGCCAATACGGACCTCGAATATAGACCCCCAGATTAATTTACAAAGCTCTGCTCTCCAGAAATAACACACATCTCATAGGGCTTTATTATTTCATTGAGAAGACAAGCTGGCTTCCAAAGGGAGGAACTCGACGCTGGATGTGCCTGTTCCGTGGGGGTTTGCTGGGACAATCTGGGTGAATCATTTCATTTAGAGATGTTAGGGCCATGTCCCAAATGATTCCCTATTACAAAGATCCTCAGTCCTTTGTGCATCATGGGTGACTATGTTTTATGCTAATAAGATTGGATGGATGGATGGGTGGGTGGGTGGATGGATGGATGGATGGATGGATGGATGGATGGATGGATGGATGGATGGATGGATGGATGGATGGATGGATGGATGGATGATTTTTAAAGTGTAGTACAGACATTTAGTTCCAAGGAATATGTCCAGTGTTCAAGTTCAAAAATGCATTTAGTTTGGTCTATAATTTTAATTTTACTTCTGATTCATACATCCTGTCCTTTGACATTATAATATGATTTAACTCTGCAGTACTAATTATAAAGAATAATTACAAGACAATCACCCCATTTAATCACACTGGACAATTTTAATTTGTTATGCTGCCGACTGACAGTATGAAGTGAGCAATTTAATTAAGTCATTGTTTTGTTCAAGATGGAACATGCAAATTCTTTTATTTGCAACACAGCATCAGACTTTCCATGCCTCTTGAAGCACTGATTGACAAATCTAAGCTTTGCACTATAAATATTCACCTGAATTGCTATCGTTACTTTTAAAAGTGTTTAAAATCATCCTCTCTCTGGAGATCTTAACATGACGACCAGATCATCCCTGCATGTATGTGCTTGTCTCTAAGTGTGAGAGTAATCACAGCTGAATGCATTAGGGAAACCATTGGTGGCTTTTGATTAACTGCTTAAGATCTTTGATGAGAGAGATATTTGTGAAATACCTGTGGGTCTGGGGTGTTATTCTAAAAATAGCACAAACTCTGCTATTCGTTCCCTCGACAAAGTCTGGCCAGTATCTGATCAACCTGGACCTAGAAAGCAGAGGAATAATTGTCTCAAAAAACAGTAAATCCTCTAAGTGGCTCGGTTAACTCCTAACAAATGATTAATGGCACTGTGTATTGTTCTTTTCTCAAATGTGCATGTTTGTGAAGTTATCTTTTAAGTAAAATGGGAATTTAAAACGGTACAACTAAATATGACATAAAAATGCAGTACTGACCCAAATACCAAAAAGATATGAGGACGTATTTGGATAATGGATATGAATAACAGACTTGCATTGAGTTGGTAAAAATATTTTTGGATCAGATCTCATAGTCCATCATAGTCTGTTCTTGGACAAAATGTTCTTTATTTTATTTTAATGAAAGGTTTAGGTTACCCAAATGCTCATATTTCTGTCTATTTCTCACTTTAATCTGTATAAATCAGAATACTTTTGTTAGGCTTTTTGAAGCTTCAAAAAGCATCGCTCTAGAAAGCTAAAAAGCTGTTCATTATAATTGTATGAAATAAAGGATTGAAAACAGTTATCCATTTTTCTGTCTTTTTGTTCTGTTGAAGAAACTCAGTTATATAGTTTGGAATGACATGATGATGAAATGCTTGATAACTATTTCCTTTAAAACAAAATCTGAGCAGAATTCTGAATTTGTAACACGTATTACCAGTTGAAGGAAATATACTTAGGTATAGTTCATCTTCGATTATGTGTGCACCGCACACCACAAGCCTATGCAATATGGTATGCGCAATGTAATATTACATAAGACTATTAAACATTCACTTTAGGTGTTCTATTTTTCCTCCACATTTCTTCCAAAGAGAGCAAATTGAAGCTTCAGGCAATTCTGGAGGCAAATGAAAAATGAAAAGGTAATTAAGTCTGTGATGGAAGTAGCAAGACTGTCACAAGAAAGAAATTGAGGAAGTAGAGGAATCAGGTTTCCAAGCTTTTTAAACGAATTCTCCGGCTTGCACACAAGAGCTCTCTGGGCACAGGGAGCCATTGTCTGGCCCATGACAGGTCTCAATAAAGCCCCTCTAATTTATTTCAAGAGGGCCATTATTCCCCTGCCCTCGCAGGTGTTGCTCTATTAAAATGTAACGCATTGCTCCATGTAGGAAATTTCCAGCGTTTCTCATGGCCTGGCTCAATTGAAGACACCCGTTTGAATGACACCGCTGTGAGAAATTACACTGTAAAAAAAAAAAGAGGAGGAAGCCACAGCTGTTGTCTCAACTAAATGATAACGCATGAGCCCCTTTATTTACTTTTTTTGGTGTTCGCTGAAGTGTTCTCTCTCAGGATATATATTCTTACAAGACATAGATTGGTAATGCATTTAAACATTTTCCCTTTTGTTCTGGAGGACCATTTTTAATCCACTCTTGCTCAGACACTTACATTTCCTATTCTGGCCCTTATGTGAACCCACTCAAGCAAGGCGGGAACTCTGGAACAACATGTCCCATTGGGATAGTGGTTAACAGAACATTTAAATCCGCTTGCTTTTATTCCCCTGTATAACTCACGCCATAGTCTCCAAATAACCTTGCCACGATCCAAAAGTGTTTTTATTATTCATAGAGTTTCTGTTCAATACGCCACAGAAAGGAATAAAGGTCAAAAACAGGTTTTATTTTGGATGGATATAGACACCACGTCAACTCTCATAGTCATGATGAAGGTGCAATTTTTTGTTCATTTGAAGTTTTATATCTAAAGAAATGAATACTTCTTTTGACAAATCTCTTTGAAATGAGCTAATCTCGCACACATTGAAGACTCAGTGGCCTAGAAAAGACTATTTTGTTCAACATAAGACAGGCTGCCTGCACGGTGACCGCTTTGTTGAAATCATATGTCCAGCTGTGTCAACTAACTCAACCGAGTTAATAAAACAACCTTCAGACAAATTTAACTCATGCTCTGACAATTCAACTGGTCAAGCTAAAAAAATAAATTAAAAAAACCTAAAGGAACAATTTAGCTTAGGTCAGACAATTCATCTTTTAAATGCAAGAAATACTAAATTGTATCTAATGAGTGCTGTCAAACAATAAAAATAAACAATAAAATAACAAATTACACGTTCTGGTCCATAAAAACAGTCATAAGGGTAAATTTTTGAAATCGAGATAAACTATTACAACTATATGAAAATCTGGATTCTGAGGGTGCAAAAAAATCTAAATATTGAGAAAATGCTACTAATAATATTTCTTTGATATATTTGTAAGGAAATTCACAAAGTATCTTTATGGAACATGATCTTTATACTGAAGATTTTTGGCATGAAAGAAAAATCTATAATTTTGACCCATTCAATATATTGTTGCTATTGCCACATACGTATACCCATGCGAATTATGACTAGTTTAGTGGTCCAGGGTCACATATTGTACTCTCTAAATTGATTTGGAATCAACTTAAAGAAAGTATATTTTAAATATTTGTTGTAATGGCATCTTTTTATGAATGAAGGCCAGTATCACTAATGCTAACACTGCTACCTATGTCTAGAAAAAACAAAACAAAAAACATTAATGATAGACCTTTAACATTACAGTATAATTGAAAGTTATATCAATTTCAACATTGCAGGCTTTAAAAAAAAACTTTTAATTTAAGTGAACTTAAACCAATCTCTAAATAAAACCCATTATAACAACTTTTATATTTACCAGTGGCCTACCTAGACATACACAGAAGAAATGTTAAAAACACGTTTCTTAACTGCATAAAATATAAATTAAATAAAGACTAATCCTTATTAAAGATAACATTTTCTCTGTTACCTTTGTTCTTTGATGTTTAACTTTAATGACAGACATCACGGCGACAGGTTTGTTAGGCTGTCGTCACTTTAAGATCGCACATGAGGCGGATCATGCAAATCTCATCGGGTGCATCTCATTCAGTTCCCTAGCTCCCGAGCTCGTGAATCAGTATATCATGTGCATTAATCCGGGCACTGGTAAGGACAGTAAAGGACCCTGGCTCACTACACATTGGGATACTCTTGACTCTATTTCGATGTGACAACCTCCTTATTGAACAATATCACTACTGGTTTCAACATAACATATAGCATGTCATTGTTGGCTCACCTGATGTAAGCACTTCCGCTAAGGGAGCATAGTGAGCATCGATGCACCTTGGGTTTTGCGGTGCATTGTAGGACTTTTTAAGGAACGCATATATTTCAATGCACTGGGCGGATTCTGTGATTGAGACGGTGCTTAAAATGGCCGACTCCCTGATCAGGGCCCTGACTACTGAACTAGGGAGCTGACTGAGACGCACCCATTTTCTCACAACTCTATGTTTATTTAATGCGTTATTTAATTAATTTACGACTGCTCTTTTGAGAGTACTCGATAAAACAGGCCTTTTCACATAATTCTATGTGTTCGTACAAGCGTGAATGAGAACTCGATTGTGGTGTGTCACAGGCATGGTGTCAAATTACACTTTTTTTTTAAAATTACATATAAATATTCTCTGAATTGCAACTCTTAAAGGTGCACTATGAAACTTTCCGTCCACTGGAGGGCGCCTATTCTAAATAAAAACGTAGTTTGATGACGCCAAGTGTGAGCGCAGTATCTTGAGACATGTGGTCTTCACCTCACAACCGGTGGAAAATAGGACTCGGGCAGAAATCATGTTCATGGATGCGGTTATTAACCTTACTGTAGTGTAAAGCAGAGCAGGACCGAGTGTTGTGGAGCTGAGCACGGCCGCTGGAGCGATTGTTATGCAAACACACGGCTCGCGAGTGCCGGGACTTTTATTATGACGGTACGGGACACAGTCGCCGGGCGCGCGCACTTCCACTTATTCCGGTCAGGTAAAGCAGCTCTGTTTATCATATCAGATACATTTAAGTGTGTTTAAAATTATGTTATGACGTTCCTCTGTGCGTTCGCTCAGAGCTGCTGTGACATACCCCTGCGAGGGTAACGCAGATATGAGGCGATTGACAGGCGACTCACACAAACGCTAAGCTGAAACGTCCCGGTCCTTATTAAAAAGAGCAATTTTCTCACAATTTACAAATAGTTGGAAACATTTGGGATATTGTAAGTACTCAACTGAACAAAATATAGAACACTGGCCTAGTGGTTTTTGGATATTTTACTGCAAAAATACTACATAATGCACCTTTAATGCTATGCATGCGCTTCATTGGTTGTTCAAAAATACCAAGATGATTTATACTGTCTGGAGAGAGTGAGCGGTGAAAAATATAAAAAGTCTGTTTTTATGCTTTAAAGACCCTGTAAAAATGTGGGGCACTGGTAAATCTATTAATAGTAGTATATTTGCAATATGCTGTATGTGTATCTTTCGACATATTTTCTTGTGAAACCATTATTAGACTTAAATCAAAGTAAGTTTGACAGCAATGCCTGCAAACCTCCCATAACATGAGAAAACCAGAACCGGCATCAAAAAATAATGATTCGATTCTGGTAATAAATCATGTTTAACCTAGAGACTCTTGATATTGGCTTTGTCCAAAATTATATTTCAGTATGATGAACTCATATGTACACAAGAGTGTGAGCATCACATAGAGACAAGCAGCCCCACGCTGTAAGTTTTAGATTCAAACCCTGCACCAAATCAGCTGATAGTCATTCGACTGCAGGGCCGGTCGCAGTGGCTCAAATATGGAGATGAATAGGAAGGTCTGACTCTGTGGTGTGCAGCGGTGGCTTATTTGTGAGTGCTCAGTAACCCAGCGTGGAGCGCAGACCCAGCTCGGCTGTGTGATTTCTGAGCTCTGACAGAGCTCTGGAGGAAATTGCACGGGTGGATGGTCCTGTGATTGCACAGGCCCTTCTGCACGTCTTACTCTGTCACAACAGCTTGACAGTCTTACTACCGATTTTTCCAACGACTCTGGCACGGCTTTCCGCGCTTGGCTCCTCCTGCATTCGCGCTGTAATAATGAAAGAATGAAATTAGATCATTTGGGAAAAGTCGTTTGTTTCCACTGTCAGTGCGCTTTGTGTATTTGTTCATGGATTGAATTATAGCTCGGAGATGTGCAATAATGAATATATGAACAGTGCTCCTTGTGATCCATCATAAAAGTGTCACTCATGGAAAAAGTGTTATGGATATGAAACAGAAACTTTTTTTTTCAGGCTTCCCATCTGATGTGTTTTGGCCTGTTATTGTGAAGCTTCTAACGCTTATCAAATCCCTTAGAGAACATGGTGAACAGAATATTGGAGTTTTTTTTCATTCAGTGGAAAAAATTGTGACAAATATATCACATGGCTTTTATTTTGTATATTGTAAGGGAGACTATGGCAATTTACAGTCAAAAGTCCAGTCACTACTTTAATTATGTCATTTCTTATATAATTTTAACTAAACTTTAATGATAAAAATGTAATCATATTTTTGCCTATAGCTGTTGTGTAAATACACAGACAAAAAAACATTTTAGATTACATTCAGTATATAACCTGTGCCTTCAGGACAAGAGCATGTTTCATAAATGTCAGGTCAATTCTATTGGGGCACAAAAATGTAAAATGCATTAAATCAACTATCTTTTTTCAATGGTTGTTTTGTTTTGTTTTTGTATCTAAGACTTTAAGCTTATGTGCATATGCATACTGACTCAAATAAAACTCCATAGGGGAAATATACACAATAAAAGGTGTGACAACTAAGCCTGATGTAATTAGTTTTTCAGCTGGGGCTTATTTGATTATATGATAGAGGACTGTGATGCCTAAGGTATTTCATTAGCTGTTTAAAGCATGTTTGTCTTTCTCCTAAATGGTCCTGCTCCCATATCCACTTTTTTAATAAAAGGATGGTATTTCTTCGCTATTTTAAGCTCTCACGGTCAGGAAAGATAAGCCATTCCTTATAGTCCAACGGTGGACCTGTCCTCACTGAAGATTGCTTCTCTTTGTAACGGACCCCCTCTGCTGTCAGTCTGTCTCAGAAGTGACAAAGAGCCGGAAGGAACTGGGAAAAAAAAATTTGACTATGAAGTCAAAATATTGAAGTGTAAAGAAAAAAGAAACCCTGGCTGGTTATGAGATGTGGCAGGCGTTAAAGAGGAGAAGCACATATCCATTTTCAGTTTTGATGAAGGCACCGCTGCTAAAATTCCCTTTCCTCATAGTGTCGGAATCCTTTCAGTTTGTTGCACATCGTATCTGCATTTGGAAAGATGCAGCTAATCAACGTGCATTCAACATCTGAGCTTCTGACAAAATAAAATTTCAGCTCAGCAAATTTTTTTTTGAAGACTCGCTGCTGACATTTTCGCTTTCCCGTGAATTAGACGAATCTTTGAACGCCGTAGACAGCACGTCTATACGCTTCGAGATTCTCTGACTTTAAATAAAATGACTATGTGAATAATAATAACATCCATCATAGTGCCTGAGAAGCACAATAGGATGGAAGAGCATTATATAGACAGATCGTCTCACGAGTAAGCTTGCTTGATTAGGACGCCCGAATCAGTTTTCAACACATCTTTCATGCAAATCATTTAAATGGATCCAGGAGACTTAATGTACTCCTTGAGGCTTCTCATCAGGAGATTGCTAGACAGAGAGATGAAATAAAATGACTGTTTATTAAATCATGCTGCTCCCAGACAGACATTGTAATAGAAAGAAACAGTCTGACATCAGGAGAGCAGGAAATGCAATTCACTGTGGACTGACCTCTGTAAAAACCTCACTGCTTGCCAAGACTGAAATTTACTCCATTAAAAATCCCTATTATTTTTATAGACAGTAATCATATTATGGGGGAGGGGTTGTTTTAATTAAACTCATCTTAATATGTTTTAGTTTAAAATAATTTTGTTTTCTGATGCATATTTTTAGCTGATTTTTAAAAAAGAAATTATCCGTAAAGAAACTGATAATGTTACAAAATATTTCGATTTCAAATGGTTGCCTTAAAATTTTGAGTTCATTGAAATTAATCTGTTATTTGAGTTCATTTTTTGAGATTTGACAACCTTTATTAAAAGATTATTAAAAGATTTTGTAAGCATATTGGGTAATTGTGTGTCTTTTATTTCTGATGACGCAATGAAACATGCCAAATAGTGCTATTTTTATGATTTATTAAAAAAATTATGTGGTTCAGATACAATAATATTTTGAGTTTCTATTTATTAAACAAATGTCCTTCATTGTATCAACTCAAATTTTTAATTTCAATAAACTCAAAATTTTAAGGCAACCAGGTTACTTACTTTTTAAAGTTAAAGGACAACTCTGGCGAATTTTTAAGTTTATCTTGATCGTTATATCTTTGTGAGTACTGTCTATAGAAAAAAAAACGAACCGGATTGGTCCTTACAACACGGAGTTATTACAGTTAATGCCCAGAGCCCCCCCTCAACTAAAACAGCAGCTTTGGGGGCATGCACGTAAAGGGTGTCTTTGTGCCTCTTAACAGATACAAAATGCAATTAAAATGTCTGTCCAACATGAACAGGTCCCTTACATGACAACGAGATGCGTTTAGCCACTTAGCCGTTGTTTGAATTCACCTGTTTTAGCCGCCTAGCTGTGTCTCGCGCTGAAGTCCCGTGGGGACTATATATTCCTAAAAAAATGATAACAAAAACTGATAATGATAACAAATGTTTCTTTTTCATAAAATCAGCTTATCATGAAGGATTATGTAACACTGAAGACTGGAGTAATTGTGCTGAAAATTCAGCTTTTCCATCACAGGAATAAATTACTTTTTCAAATATATTAAAATAGAAAACTTCTATTAATTGTAATAATATTTCACAGTATTAGTTTTTACTGTATTTTTGCTTTGGTGAGCAAAAAAGCTTAAAAACACAGACCACATACTTTGAATATATATGTGTGTGCATGTTATGTATTCCTTCATGGTGCTCCTTATTATGCTATGCACTGATCAGGCATAACAATATAATCACCTTTCTAATATTGTGTTGGTCCCCCTTTTGCTGCCAAAGCAACCCTGACCCGTAGAGGCATGGACTCCACTAGGTCCCTGAAGGTGTGCTGTGGTATCTGGCATCAAGATGTTAGCAGCAGATCCTTTAAGTCCTGTAATTTGCGAGGTGGGGCCTCCATGGATCGGACTTGTTAGTTCAGCACGTCCCACGTATGCTCGATTGGATTGAGATCTGGGGAATTTGGAGGCCAAGTCAACACCTCAAACTCATTGTTGTGCTCCTAACATCATTCCTGAACAATTTTTTTTTTATTTTTTTTTTTTTTATTTTTTTTTTTTTGTGGCAGGGCGCATTATCCTGCTGAAAGAGGCCACGGCCGCCAGAGAATACGGTTTCCAATGCTTAGGTAGGTGGTGTCTGTTAAAGTAGCATCCTAATGGATGGCAGGACCCAAGATTTCCCAGCAGAACACTGCCCCAAACATCACACTTGCTTTCTTGCCATAGTGTATCCTGGTGTCATGTGTTTCACATAGTGATGCACAGGCATCCAGCCATCAAACGTGATTCACTAGACCAGGCAACCTTTTTCCAATGCTCCGTGGTTCTGTTCTGATGGTCACAAGCCCACTGTTGCCACTTTTGGAGGTGGACAGAAGTCAGTGTGGGCACCCTGACTGCAGCCCTATGCTCAACAAACTCTGACGTACTGTGTATTTTGACACCTTTGTATCAAAACCAGAATTAACTTGTTGAACAATTAGAGCTACAGTAGCTTGTCTGTTTGATTGGACCACACAGGCCAGCCTTGGCTCCCCACGTGCATGAATGAGCCTTGGCCGCTCATGGCCGTGTCGCCAGTTCACCACTGCTCCTTCTTGGACCACTTTTGATAGATAATGACCACTGCAGACCGGGAACACCACAAAAGAGCTGCAGTTTTAAAGATGCTCTGGCCCAGTCGTCAAGCCATCAATATTTGGACCTTGTCAAACTTGCTCAAATCCTTATACTTTCCCATTTTTCCTTCTTCTAACACATCAACTTTGAGGACCAACTGTTCACTTGCTGCCTAATATAGCTCACCCACTAAGAGGCACCCTGAAGAAGAGATAATCCGTGTTATTCACTTCACCTCTCAGTTATCATAATGTTATGCCTGATCAGTGTTTACCTTTAATGGATAGGAAACTGAAGAAATGCAAGAAAATTGTGGGAGAGAGAAGGAAAGTGGGATCTGCATTCCCTGGAGCATTACAGCTTTAACATGTTTTTAGCTTTCTTCAGTTGGGTTTCCAA
The DNA here is from genome assembly GCF_024679245.1 of Pseudorasbora parva. NCBI lineage: Eukaryota > Metazoa > Chordata > Actinopteri > Cypriniformes > Gobionidae > Pseudorasbora > Pseudorasbora parva. The sequence continues at coordinate 26,451,319 of NC_090181.1, read as the reverse complement.
TCCATCAGAGCTTTGCCTCAGAGATACAGTCTTCTTGAATCATGTTGCTACATATGTTTTTATGATCTTACATACAGTGATGCATGCTTGAACATCATAGCATTGGACATGACAGGGACTGCCAGAGGGCAACCGTATAAACATTCACACTTTCGATGTCAGTCCAGTGTAGTTAATGACAGAAACTTAGATAATGAAGCGATTAATCTTTTTTCCTTCCTGTAACAAAATAAAATCACGGCGCTGTTCTGCCCCCTTTGGATCCTGTTAACATGGCTTTGAAGTCAGACTGATTTATTGTAATTTAACACTTTATTCACAGATACTACAAAGATATCATTTCAACAGAGCTTTTTTTAGACTGCCATATTGAATACTAATGTTGTACTCACGAATACTAATGCTGAATCAAAACAATTAGCAGATGTTCACTGTATAGAGTTCGACCTCTTTGTTAACTAAGCTACCTTGTGGGTAATTGGAACAAACATAACTTCTCTTTATCTAGAGCTGCTAACTGTTTACATTACTTATGTCTGTAGAGTTTACATTATCAGCTCATTAGCCCTGATGACTTGGAAGCCAATATTAAATGCAAAGCAAAGATCAATTAAGAAAACAGGAATAATGCTGAACTAACATTTACAGAAGTGGAAACTTGAGAGAGAAAATACTGGTTCATGAAATGTTTATTTATTCTGAAGTACTTTAGTGAACTCTGCTGAAACAAAATCATCATTGCCTGTTATTCATGAGCTTCAGATTACAAATTAGGTTTCAGGCCACTCATGTTCCTCTACCCAAACTCGCTCATCCATATCTTTATGGACCTTGTTTTGTGCACTGGTACGCACTGGTTTCGTCATGATGGTACAGGAAGAGGTCATCCCCAAACTTTTCCCACAAAGTTGGGAGCATGAAATTGTTCAAAATGTTTTGGTATGCTGAAGCATTTAGAGTTCCTTTCACTGGAACTAAGGAAAAACAACTGTACACCATAATCCTCCCTCCACCAAACTTTACACTTCACACTTGGCACAGTGCAGTCAGTCAAGTACCGTTTTTTTGGCAACCCCCAAACCCAGACTTGTACATCGGATTGCCAGACAGAGAAGCGTGATTCGTCACTCCAGCTTTACACTGCATCCAATGCTTTGCATTGCACTCGGCTCTCTATACACTGTTCTTGAGCTAATTTGAAGGCCGCATAAAGTTTAGAGCTATTGACTCTGCAGAGCTAACGATGCTGACCCCGCTCTGTGATTTTACATGGCCTACCACTTTATAGTAGTTATTTTTGTTCACAATTTCATGCATTTATTTGATTGAAAATAAAATAAGTATAATCAATAATAATGGTAATAATAATATTACAATTTAAAATAATTATTAATAATGAATGAATTGTTAGTTCATGTTAACAATATGCTTTTAACTAATGTTAAAATATGAACCTTATTGTAAAGTGTTACCGATGTAATTTTTTTCCGGTAATGGCAAAGCAGAATTTTAAGCATCATTACTCCAGTATTCAGAATCAATCTAATATGGTGAGTTGGTGCTATCTTTTTATTATAATTTTTTAGTGAGTAGACTGCAAAAGAACAGCATTTATTTTAAATATTTTGACCAATTCAATGAATCTTTCCTGAATAAATGTATTCATTTTCCGGTTGGAAAAAAAGAGACTCACCCCTAGCTTTTGAACAGTTTAGTATTTCATTCAATCAACATTGGCAGTTGGGTTAGACAGATGTGCTGACCTGGACTCCTTCAAAGTTTCAACAAGTTCCCACCATATGGTGGCAATACATATGTGACCTTCATTTTCTCATATCCACAATATCCTCACCTAGCAGAGGCAGATTAGCTAATGACTACAGCCAGCACATTTGTACCAGGTAACAGTTGCCTCCCTCCATCTCATTTCCTTGTGAAAGTGCAATGTTCACTTGTAAGCTAGCTCAGCATTTGCTACAGATGCACATGCCCATCATCATTAACATTGGCCAACAAGCAGCTGCTTCATGACATTAGAAACCCCATCTGTTACCCTCCCAACGCATCAGCACAGCAACTCTCCTTGCCAGCAGCAGAAACAGTGACAAACGCCCCGGCGGTCGGCAGCCGCAGGAAATCGAAACTCCTCGACCATCCCCCAATAGCTCCTTATTTGTGCTGATGGGAGCGCAAACACAAGCATTTGACTCAATTGCAGGAAATTGATATAGCTGTCCTACGGGCAAGGCGCACTATTGCTCTGTCGACCATATCTCCTCAACTGTGTAGGTAAGGGTATCATGCATCACATCAAGACATCAGAAGAGCACATTAAACTATAAAAGGTGCGACAATGGATCTCCCAACAGCCCTGTGTTACTCTAAATCAATTATTTTCAGTTCAGAGTGAACTTAAATCTGTCCGCTTGTTACGAAATAGGACCTATAAGAATACATGACATCAACATATTCACAATTCAGAATGTTACTCTCTAAAACATCTGTGTTCAGACAAAACAGTATGATTCACGTGGCAGCAAACATCTCCCAAGAGCCACATGAGAGTGTGTGGGTTATATCAACACAGTCTCACCCCTACTCGTCAAATGTTGCCGAACGGTCAAGGGACCCGTCAACTGTTGACGCACAGGGTACCCCTAAATCGCCATTTTTCGACGTACTGGGTAATCCACTGATTTCAATGAGAAACCTAGGACGTCATAAACAGACGTGTTGGGCATGTGAATGTTATCGTCATGATGGAATTTATTGGGTTATAATTGTTCCATTATGACATGTTGGAGTGTGATTCTCAATTTAATCAGCCAGCACAATTGTATTTACATTTATTTACGCTATGATACACGTTTGAAACAGCAGTCAAACCCCACCCCGCCCTAAACCTACCCATTTGCGTATTATATGATATAAAACACAGACTGTAACAGACAACAGGCACACTTTATTGAAAAATTCAAACTATTCCGAGGCCAAACGATTGAATTGTGAGAAGAAAAGACCCAAAAGCAATCACCTCGTCTCTATCCGCGCCGCGCGCATAGGCCGCGCGCCGCGCCCCGGCGTCACACTGAAGACGCCACAGGTAGACCCCTCGGCGTCACGCGATGGACGAACTGGGAACCCAATTGCTTTCAGTGGGAAACCTTTGGCGTCAACATTAGACGGCAATTCTATCGGTATGAAATCGCGCTGAAGAAGTCTCATTCAGAACACTTCGCGATGTTTGGCATCAGATCACGTGTGCCACATGTTGGTGAGTAGTCATACATATTATGTCCTAATATTTGATATAAAGTATTTTCTGCTTGTCGTTATCGATCATGTTCAGTCACTGCATTGTATCTGTCATCATCTCCACTGAGGCTTTGCATTTCTTTGCTATCTAAATAAACACACCTTGCTAATAGGGTGATTAAACACTGTCACGTGACGTGCTATAGACCTTTAAACAGTTGTTAATATTTAATAATAATTACTAGTGTAGTTCCAACGTGGCATTTGTAGTAGAAGCACAATAAAAATTAAAAAAAAACAACACTTGCCATGCGTTTACCACGGTATTGGTAGTTTTAATGTGATATTTGTTGTAAATAAACAGTAGCCACAACAATTGGTAGTTTTAATGTGATATTTGTTGTAAATAAACAGTAGCCACAACAATTACCATGCTTTAAATGCATTTTAATGTAAAATCCAAATATTGTTATTTAAATAGTATACTTTATAATGCTATATATTATATATTATGACTTTTTTCTCTCTTTCTTTTTTTTTTTTTTTTTTTTACCTGAAAAGACCAAAAGGGCCTCTCGGACTCAGTCAACCCATTCTTGTTTGTGGAGATGTAACGGAGAAAACCGAAAGCTGCAACAGCAAATATTTGTAATGGTATGTATGTGTTGGTTTGAACCCTTTATCAAACATTTTATTTAGCATTTGTTGTTACTTATTCTTACAAATCCCATAGCTCAATCAGTAAGAACATATTCCCAAAGTCTTAATAATTCACAAGATTTAACAAGTTGTCAAATTCGTATGATTCTCGTACATATAGCTCTGGAAAAAAGACCACTTAACATGGATTTCTAAATGTTAAGTGGTCTCTTAATTTTTTTTTCCAGAGCTGTATTTGTATATGAAGAGTTCAGATGCAAAAGCCTCAAAAAGCCACTTCGGTCACATGACATCAGATATTCAATTATTTTTTCTTAATCAGATCAGTTGCACTGTTTATAACGTCCCGTTTGCATGTAAATAATTTATGTGATCACAAAATCAAGTGAGTTATCTACATTTTCAAACAAATTCATATGATATAGCTTGCTATTATATACTTTTAATAATGGGAATGCACACATATCTGTGAACTTATTACATAAATGTATTTAACATTTAATTATGCATTGTTTTTTTACAGAAATAAATCCTACAGTTATGTTTAAACTGACAACATCATCATCATGTCCTGTCCTGGGCACTTTGGGCAACATGTGTCCTCCAACATATTCGATCTGTGGCCACGTTTTCACATCTTCTCATGGAACACCGGCATTGAGGTCTTCGTGAAACATCTGTCTCATATCTTCCTTGGTTTTCCCTGTCTCGTGCGTCCTCCTGGTGGTGTCCACTTCATAAGTGTTTTTGGGTGTTGTTGTTTGGGCATGCATAGGACATGTCCAGTGAAGTGCACCCTTTGCTCTGTCACAGTGTCTCAAAGTCTTCACGTGGAGTCTTATGATCTCTTTGATATATGCAGAACCAATATTCATAAACTGTTCTTGATGTCTGCCTATGCCTTTATCATCAGGAGTTTTAGTGAAGGACATATCTATTGCCATCCACTGGTTCTAGTCATGCATTGACTTCATGATGCTATAGTCCAATGTATATTTCTGCATTTGTTGTTTGTTTGAACAAATGAAGATAGTGAAAGTTAATACCTTTTGAAATCAATAATTATTCATTAAAACTTTTATTACAATGGTCACTAAAGTACATATCTACCATAACTACCTCTATCATTATTTCACTATCATTATATCACTACCTTGTTAATGTAACTGTAACATGAATGTACTTTATAGAAGTATTTTCTTACTGAAAATGGTTAACATTTACAATAATCATCAACTATTTTAATTGGCATTTAATTTAGTTACAATAAAAGTGAACAATAATCGCAAATATATAGTATTAAAGTTTAGAATGTAAAATGTTCTTTTTTTGCCTATATATATATATATATATATATATATATATATATATATATATATATATATATATATATATATATATATATATATATATGGGCACTACATTTGTATTTAAACTGTTTGACATTAAATATTGGAATATGCTTACAAAATTGTGTGCATTCATTGTGCTTTTGTTATATTTGTTTTAATTCCAAGAGTTCAGATTATAAAGGATGGCTTAAAGAAGTTTATGCTTGTAGACCATTGCATAGAAAAAGGATTCTCTTTCAAATATATGTATTATGCATCAGTTTAACCACACAAAGAAGACTTTCGTTTTAAAATGTGAGTTTTATTATTTAATTAGAATAAATAAATATTTAGCAGCCTAAATATTAAATCTTTAAGGAATCTACCCCTTCAGTTGAACCGGATGAGATGTGATATAATTTACCATAAATGGACAAGTAAGTGTGACGCCTCTGTTCAGCTGGGTTGTCATTGGCTGTGACTTTATCGCAGAACGCGCTGTGATTGGACTATCTGTTTTAACCCATATAAAACGGCGTTTCATGTTACAAAGTATGTTTTGGTGTTATTACGTCAGTAATACGTTAAGCTAACTATAAAGTGTCGCTATGTTGTGAGAAATGACTCCTTTACTGAGAACCCAACCCTAACCCTAAGCATTTCTGCACACTTCTATGAACTACAGCGCCATGTTTCCCATTGCATTGATACAATGACAGATATATGGGTAATGTAGTTTAAAAGGTTTCATTATGAAACAATAAATGTTAAGTAAATAACATATTTAATGGACAACTGGATATTAAAATATGTTCATTGTGCAAACCTTTATGACATATATGAGGGCCAAGCTGAAATTGTATATTTTACTGTGAGCACTTTTAAAAAAACCTTTATGGCAGCTTTCCATATATGTCTGAAAACTGTGGCCAACATTATTTAGTAAACATTGCATATGCAGTTGTCCTGCCAATTTTCTCTGTGATACGCTAACCAGACTTTGAGTTAAAGCCATTTGAAACATGCTTTTTTTTGCTCTTCCAGGGGCCACTTCTGGGTCCCTGGAGGTGTAAGGGCAGTACAACATACACAGATCTATTCTCCTCATCACGTACAACAAACTTTGAGTCACATTTAAATATCAGAGTATTTTGTCTTTTCTATTCTAACGTCATGCTTGTATTAGGTTTTGATATTGTAAGACAATCTGATGAAATACAGAAATATTTGAAAGAAATGTTGTAAAATAATAATTATTACGTTTTATTTTCTTTTATGGATAAACACTAATAAATATAATGGATGAACCTGCAACAACTTGCCATTATCCACTTTCCAGAGTAAACAAAAACTATTTATATTATTTACACTTCATTATTACTATTAAATATAGGACCATGCACCATTAAGTAATAATAACATGAGACATTATCACAATTTCATCTACACCCTCTTCACGTACCTGGCATCAAAAATGTGCATGCTTTAATTTGTATTGCAGTAGTAGATGTACCAGAATGATCAACATGGATCATCTTCAGTTAAGCTTGAAGTGTTTGTAATCCTTCCCTTTATTTCACTGAAAACTGACATACTTGTTACAGCATGCAAGTATATACAACTTTTTGGAGAATTGTACCAAATATAATATAACCAGATAAAAAATGTTTACTTCTCAAGTAAAATATTCTTGGTAATTAATAAGATAACCTAAATAAACTGGTTGAATGTGTATTTACTGTACCAAACACCATACACAATACTCACCATACTTTATCACTCAACACATTATTGGAGGATACAGTATACAGTTGATAAAGTAGAATAAAGTCAAATAAGATTCAAGATAAATAAAAATGGGTTTTAAAAAACACATTAACATCATATTAATCCATTCACAGCTGCTGAAGCCACACAAATGAGTGCCACATAATCCCATCCAGTCAACTATGATACAGAAAACAGATTTGATATAGTGTTGGAAAATAATGATTCATTATTACAACTAGACTGGTTTTTGTCTCTTCCCTCTATCATGTTCATGTTCTTCTTCTTCTAAACAGTTCGCCCACTTGTACCCTACAGTATAATCAATGTACAGATGATGTGATCACTGATGTTGTGTCGCCTTTTCTCAACCAGAGGAAGAAGTCGTATAATCCGGCGTTCTCCAGTCCTGGTCTAAAAGTAAAACAACAAACACAATTCAGATTAAGTTTAATGTACAGTCGGGTTAACCTATGTTCTTCAGTAAACTCTCCACCTCAAAATGGGCAGAAATGCCAATTCCTGATTTAAATTTACAAAGCAGCAGTCAGTACATAAAATAATATCCACATTGAAGCATTATGTATAATATTGCAGCCCATAATATAAGCCAAGTACTGAACAAAAACTAATTTACCCATATCAACAGCAACCTTTTAAACAGTAGATCTTTTAGAAAGAACTAACCAGATATTTCACATAATTCAAAGAACATTTACTATTTGATTCCTAATATGTCCCAACTCATTATCTTCTAAAGCTACCCAGAACCATCCATGGTCTACAAAACAATGGAGAAATACATGGAGTTTATAACAACTAAATGCTTTTTCCCACACTTGTCTGCTTTTATCTAAGACAAACAGACGGAGTAGTTTTTAAGAACTGAAGGCCAAAAGTGTAATAATAATTGTATCAAAAAGGGAAAACAAATATTTACCATTTTAAATAAATCCAAGATACAGAACCTCATTTGCTTATTTTAGGAGTTATTAAAAGATTTAGACATGAATAATGGTACGTATTTTATCAGAGTAGAAAGAATGATCACTGTTGAAATGAATAGTCCTTTGAGAGATCAACATCAAATTTTGTACTACATATTACAGCATTGCTTCAATACAAGACATACCAATAGACTTGCGCATTTTTCTGTCTTCTTCGGGCACAAGATGTCCATCTTCCTTCCTCACCCTAAACAAAGGACTTGTTTTCTTAGCTTCGATATAAGGTCTGGTCTTTCTTCTCTTCTGTAAAACAAGAAAATTTCACTTACTCTGTGCAAATACTATTGTTTTTAAAACATATAAATTAAGACAGTTTTACGCCAAGACTCGCTGAGAATCACTAGAAGCTCTTGTGAGGGTTGACTCTTAAAAGAGCTGTTGAGTTTGATATTGTAGAGATCTTTTAAACAAAATAAATTATATAGTTTTAATAGTTTTTAAAAAACTATTAAAAAAAATACTATTTAATTTTTTTTTTAAATAAATAAAAGTAATCTGCAAGTAATCCTGCAAGACAGAAAGAAAGAGGAAATTGTATTACATTGCATGCAAGTTGTGAGTTCATACATAACTGTTTCTTGCTGTAAAAAAACGATGCATAATTAAATGTTAAATACATTTATGTAATAAGTTCACAGATATGTGTGCATTCCCATTATTAAAAGTATGTAATAGCAAGCTATATCATATGAATTTGTTTGAAAATGTAGATAACTCACTTGATTTTGTGACCACATAAATTATTTACATGCAAACGGGACGTTATAAACAGTGCAACTGATCTGATTAAGAAAAAATAATTGAATATCTGATGTCATGTGACCGAAGTGGCTTTTTGAGGCTTTTGCATCTGAACTCTTCATATACAAATACAGCTCTGGAAAAAAAAATTAAGAGACCACTTAACATTTAGAAATCCATGTTAAGTGGTCTTTTTTCCAGAGCTATATGTACGAGAATCATACGAATTTGACAACTTGTTAAATCTTGTGAATTATTAAGACTTTGGGAATATGTTCTTACTGATTGAGCTATGGGATTTGTAAGAATAAGTAACAACAAATGCTAAATAAAATGTTTGATAAAGGGTTCAAACCAACACATACATACCATTACAAATATTTGCTGTTGCAGCTTTCAGTTTTCTCCGTTACATCTCCACAAACAAGAATGGGTTGACTGAG